>NC_089796.1:31491454-31551454 GCF_040412425.1 Macrobrachium rosenbergii | reverse complement strand
GGTGCAAGTCTGCATTTGTGCTACGGCTTACCACTTTGTACAAAAGCAAGAAACGTGGGTGGCAATATTTACTATAGGGTGAATAAGTGATTATTACTTTTAGCGGGTAATAGTTACTTGGTAACCCCAGAAGTGTGGGCAGGAGCTGTTAGACAATCCCATCATTTTGGGGAGGAGTATTGGAAGTCGGACAACGTCCATGAGAGCGTGGAACCAGTCATCACTGGCATCGCTAGCGACGCTGAGAATGGGGATGATGACCTCTTCCTTGAGAGTAACTTTGAAGACATTTTGTAAATAGATTATACGGCGTTAGACGTTTTATTTGTACATCTAGAACATTTATTAAAATACAATGATTATAACATGTTCCTCACTCAAACTGATTTCAATATATTTTCCTTTCCATGCATATCAATATAAGTCATGTTACATTTGATTGATATTAAGTAGGTAAGTAATAGCTTGCCCTCAAAGTCTTGACTCCTACCATTACCTTTTATTTTCAGCGAGTATACGAGCGCTGTTCAGGGTGCTGTATGATATAAATAAAAATAAAACAAAGAAAAAATAGCAGTTGGTTACATTAACTGAAATAAAACAATGACGTTGACCTTTACACCTTTAACAATTGAGGGGAATGAGGTATCATTGTTTTTTATTTGAATTCTACTTCTAGTGACCATTCCTGACTTACTGCAAATAGAAGGATATAAGTGTCGAAACCTGAAGTAAAACAAAACTGATTGTCTTTTTGTATTCCCGCCCTGAATGGATGTAGATCTAACAAATGAGCTATAGGTTGGTTCAATATGTGGATGAATTACATATACTGAATTGTTTGTAAAGTAGAAACAATACGAATATTAAGAAAATGGAAGAATTCCATGCTAACAACTTAGTCCCAACAACTGCTTTGGATGAAACCTCTGCGATGAAACCTCCACAAAATAATAATAATGATAATAAAATGATTGAGAATGGTAAGGCAATCAAGGGGATGCCATTGATATCGCTGAAGCCTAGGATGGGTACTAATATCAATTAGTAACTATGTCATCGACAAGTGGGCAGAGCCACAGTGAAGAGACATTTTCCCCATATGGAAACTTCTATTCAAAGTGGGTGGAGCCTCATGATGTCATAGGCTAACGTTACTACTGTGTTCAAAACCCTCAGCTGCAATTTTGATAGATCTGGCATAGGAAACACATTTTTAGTCTAATAAGTACCGGAACTATTGAACTTAGATACTAAATAATACTTTCAAAAAATTAGGTAGGGTTTTAAAATATACATTTGCCAACTTTCACCTTTATCCAATGCTGTAATAAAAAGATGTTGCTGAAAAACCTGTTTCATCGGCTCTGAATCCGTTAGTAGGCGAATGGTGTGTATTCTATTTGCCAGTGTCTTTTCCTCCCACGTTACAGTTTTCAAATGAAGCATCTCTTTGGTTTAGAGCATTCATTGTAATAAAAGTATTCTTTTCAATTTTGAGTAGCATATTCTTTACCTCCTGTTATTGAGATTCTGCCTTGAAATGTTCATTTCCTGACAATCCTACCGATTGTCGTGATGAGTACAGATTAGTAATCAGGAGAAAGAACCAGAAATAACACTCAAGATCCCAATAACATGTAAGGTCAAGACAGTGTCACTTTCACACACACACACAGACACAACACACACACACACACATTCACAAGTCATTGGTTTTATAGCTGGGAATATATTATATTATATATTGAATATATGTTGTAAAATGTTTATACCTTATGATCATATACATAATTGCTTTAAAATAAAGTGTGTGATAAATATATATATATATCAATAAATAGTTATATATATATGAACCAATAGGTAGTAATATTATATAAGCATACTACAATATATCTCTTTTGTTTAGGTTTTTGACTATTTATAACGTCTTGATGATTATTTAAAGAAAATTTATACCAGTTTTGTATATCCTATCGGCCAATATCAGTATAGCCCTTATATATATATATTCATGGATATTTGCTGATTAATATTTGGAAATATAAATAAGTCCCAACTCAATGCTGATTCTTTTATAACTATATATACACACATATATATGTGTGTGTATATATATATATATATATATATATATATATATATATATATATATATATATATATATATATATATATATATATATATATATATATATATATGTATTTATGATTTACATTATATATATATATATATTCAAATTATATATACCAATATATATATATATGTATATAGGTATTTCGCTGCTGTATATAGTTATATATATATATTAGGTTAGCGGCAACCTTATATAAATCATATATATATATATTTATATATATATTATAATATATATATATATATCTATATAGGTCCTGTCCCGTTATATTCAGATATATATATATATATATATATATATATATATATATATATATATATATATATATATATATATATATATATATATATATATATATATATATATATATATATATATATATATATATATATATATATATATATATATATATATATATATATATATATATATATATATATATATATATATGTATGTATGTATATGTGTGTATATGTGTATATATATATAAAGTCATATATATATATATCGTTATATATATATATAGTTCAGTATGTACCTTATATATAAAGCTCAATTTTACCTCACGTATTTTCAGCCATAAATGCCTTCTAGTTTCACAACAGTAGAAGTGATCCATGAGTTGAGTACTCCTAGAGGTAGTAACAGTGATCCCTCTAAAAAGCTCAATAATCATGTGAAATATCAAACTAATTTTATTAGAACAAGTGTGAGGCATTAACATTTTAAATCTGAAATATTCTTTAAGGGGATCATTTTCCTAAGTTCCACCTCACCCAATAATCTTTAAAAATTCGATTTGCTGAAAAAAATTCTACTGGCTTCGTATAGGGTTCAAGAATCTTCTTATTACATGGAAATCTATTATGAGCTTCCTTACTCTTAAAATTTACATATATCCGGGTTTCTTCTAGTTATGGCCTAAAATGTGATAACAATAACTATATACCCATAAAAACGTTTCTTTCCAGCGCAAATGATTTAGTCTGAGTATAGTTTTTGCGATATATATGGGCCTGATAACTGTCTTATAAGTTTCCTTTGAAATTAATGTATAATGTCAATAATATCCAATCGGCACCTCCATTTTAGTTATTCTTCTTGACAACTCTCTGCGTCATACCATGCTTTCCAGTACCTCCCTAGAGTTGCTATTATTCATCAAGCTAGAAGGACACGTTTTCATGCTCATCATTCTTGACTGAACTCTACCATTTTCTGAATGGTGTTTTTTGTTTTTCACCGTGCCTAAAAGGTCCAAGAGTTCACTTCATCCTTCTAGAATGCGGAAAAGCCTTGTGGTTCTTTCCAGGCCTGAAGTAGAAGAAAAGTTCAAGAAAATTAGTGCCATAGAGGGGAATGGAGCCGGAGATTCTGATGTCAGCTGTCTATGCCCATCAAACAGAATAGGCAGCAGATCTCTGCTGACCAGAGACCAACCACATCCACCTCAAATGCCTTTTTCTGTTGTTTTGTCACTCATCTTCACTAAGGGCAAAGATATTTTAGAAAACCAAAAGCTGTAGCTCACTCTGATACTATTCAAGATCCTGAAAATAAAATGATCATAATAAGTGAAGCAAGACTTGATGACTTGTCTTACTTGAATCATGAATCCCCTAATTGTGAATGTAAAGTAATTCCCAGGATCCATTTGGCAAGGGATGGATTCTAGATTTCTAATAAAAATATAGGCAACTATGATTCCTAGAGTAATACCTTGCAGCAAGATCAGACAGGGGACTACTAAAAACCTAAAATTTATAAGAATGTATCTTAGGCACATAAATAATCAATCTAATATTCTTATTTATAATCATTTTGCATTAATTTTACCCAATGCTTTAAAAATTAAAACCATAGAATTAATTGTAACACAGTCTTTGAAGTCCCTTTTACTTTTTTGTAACTAAAACTTCCCTCTCTCGTGTTCTCAAAACATAAGTTTTTCGCCTTTAAAATGCATCTATATCCCTTAGTATTGGACCAATCTAAATGAAATTTTAATATATAACATGGGGAAACATGGTAGATTAAAACAAATATATATTTTTAATATTTTGAGTTTCTGATTTTTGGCAATTTTTTTCTGTAATTTTTCCGGGAAAATTTAAAATAAAAAAAAAAATCATATCTATAAAAATAATTGAAAAATAAAATCCCCGGCTTTGTGTCGAAGGTCCATATGTGTTTTATACCTGGTTCAAATCTCATTCTAAAATAAAAAGCAAAGGAGGAGATGCATTTTGAAAAATGGCCATTTTGGCCTGAAAAATGCTCAGCGTCCACTCTAAAGGTAACAGTCACTGAAAAATTTTTTATTTCCACTTGAAAATCAAACTAAGTTTATCACAAATATGATATATATCAACAACCTGTCGTTAAAAAGGGGAAACTCCATCAAACCCTTAACTGTTTTCCTAGCCTTAATTCACATCAGCAAAACTAAAGGAACAAAACATGTTTATCACTTGCTTTACGCACACAATTAATCCTATTCACTCATGTTCAATATTTGAAACACTTTTTTTCAAACACAAAAATTTATTTTTAAATTCAAAATTCATAATTAGAATTCACAATCTGAAAAATGTACTATTACTTGAAAAAATACAAAATTTTATTAATTCTTAAGTTAAATTATTAAACAAAACTAAATAACAAAACTTTAATTTATCAAGAAATTAAGTTAATCAAGCAAAATTTAAACTATGAAGAATTACTCAAGATTTGAAAAGAAATCTTAGTAAATGAAAATTAAATCAAGTATGCAATGGTAAATTTTGAAGAAAAATTTAAAATGCTAATTAAATAAATGTTAAATCACTAAAATATAAAATGTGAAAAATCAAGAGATTACAAACACAATAACACAGAAAAATACACAAAAGATTTATCAATAATAATTTCACTAAGGCAAAATTTCCCTAATATGGCTTATTATACCATGGTAATAATAAGTAAATTTCACTTTACCTTACACAAGCTTGTGAAAACTTTCACAAAATTGCACCTGCTTGAGACATACAAAAACATTTTTTTTTTGTATGGCTCCATTACAACATTTCCTACATTCAGATCTCAAAAGCTAAGATATTAATCTTAGTGACCAGTGACCACAAATATTTTACGTTAAAATTTCTCTCTTTTGAAGAGAGAGAGAGAAAGAGAAAGGGAGGGAACCAAAACTAACGGTCTCTGAAATCAGAATGAGCAAACTTTAGGATTCCAGTGGGAAACTAAACAACCAGATGACGTCAGAACAATATGTGATCAGAGCAACGCAATCCTACAAAACATGACGTAATCAGTTGAGATATGTGCATTTACTCTCAAATAGGCATATGTGATTCGAGCAGAAAATTGTATGGGACGAAGCTCAAAACAAAGTCTCAACACAATCAAAACAGACGGCAGCTGGCAGCCACAAATGGCACGCTTTCAAAACAACACGAAGAACCAAAGTTGGTTTACAGAACAGTACATGAAACATCGCTGGAAACCATTTGTCTTTTCTGCGCTTTTATGAGACAAAACCTCAGATGACTGTTAAAATTGCCATTCCCTCACTCGTTAAGTTATTTGATGTTATTTTTGAGATCTGACAACTAAATATGACACTTCAAAATCATCATATACATAAATAACTAAAAACAGAACACAAAATTGCTGGGGACAAAATGTGGATCATCATACCTCCCCCAGACGTTATTATTAAAATGTATTACCAGTTTTAAATTATGCTGTTAAGTTATCCAAATCACTAACTCTTTTGAGATCTGACACTACACTACATACAATATTTCAACAATTATTATTATTACACATAACACATGATAAATAGAAGAGTAAATATATCAAAACTATAGGATGATATACATATTACATGGCAATATCATGAAATTCCTCCCCTTGAGGGTTAGTTATCCCGGATTTGATTCCAATGATTCACAAAGGAATAAATAATCTGCAATTACATGGTTCTTTCCAAAATTGTTCTCTATCTTTACACAGCATGATTATGAAATCAGTCAGGGGGGCTACTATGGCAGAGAAATTCGGACAGAATCGCCGATAAAATCCAGTCATGCCCAAAAATCTTTGTAGTTGTTTCCTGGTAGTAGGGGGGTTAGCCTTACAGATACCTTTGACATTAGCGTCAACAGGAATGAGAAGGCCTCTTCCAACTTCAAATCCCAGATACTGAACAGTTGCCTTTCCAAACTCACTTTTTTGTAAGTTGATTGTTAGTACTGCTTCCCGTAGTTTCTCGAACACTTTCCTTAAGACCTTCAGATGTTCATCCCAAGTATTAGAATATATCATAATGTCATCAAGGTATACACCAACTCCTTCTATGGATCCTAGCAGTTGATCCGTCACTCATTGGAATGTTGCAGGTGCATTCATCAGACCAAACAGCAAAACAGAGTATTGATACAGTCCAAAAGGAGTAATGAAAGCTGACAGCAACTTAGCATTCTCATCTAAGGGAATTTGATAATATCCTTTCAACAAGTCTATCTTGGAAACAAATTTGACTTGCCCAAAATTATCAAGTAATTGACCAAAAAGAGGCAAGGGATAATTGCCAGCCACACCAATGGAATTCAGTTTCCTATAATCAGTAAGCATCCTAAATGAGCCATCTGGTTTCTTCACTAACACACAAGGAGAAATATAATGACTTGAACTGGGTTCTTCTAATCCATACTGCAACAAATACTCCACTTTTTTCTTCAAAACATCTCGATGAGGTTTTGTGAAAAGCGATAAGCTCTCTGTTTAAAGGTTTTCCATCTTCTCTGATCTTTATCTCATGCTATGTCAGATTGGTACGCCTAGGTACATCTGCAAAATTTTTTGGGAAACTTCAAATTATCTCACTTAATTCACTACTTTGCTCAACACTCAGATGTTTTAGTTTATCTTCAAATTTTTCCAATATTGAAGAATTGTTCATCTTGCTTTTAGCTCCCAATTCGTAGCCACCATCGTCCTCTGCAGATGAAGTTGTCTGTGTTATTGACACTGTTTCAGTTTTAGCCTCTGAGAAGTAACTTCCTCTGTCGTTTCCTTCTTCCTGGTGTTTCAGTTACATAAGTTCGATCACTTAACTTCTCTATTATTTTATAGGGACCTTGAAACTTGGTAAGGGGAAATCTTTTCACTGGTAAGAACACTAGAACTTGCTGTCCTGCACTAAAATTCCTTAGTTTAGTCTTAGCATCATATCTCCTTTTTCATTTTCTCTTGACTTATTTTCAGATTTTCTAAAGAGAATTTTCTCATTTCTCTTAACCTTTTCCACAAGTTCTTCGCATATTCTCCTTGGATTTCCTCTTGATTTTCTTCCCAATTCTCTGCAAGAATCTTCAATGGACCTCTCATGTCTCGACCAAAAATCATTTCATTTGGTGAACATCCCATACTTTCTTGATAAACATTCCTAACTTCAAACAACTTCAAGAGTAAACCAGCATCCCATTCTCTTCCTGATTCATAACAATACTTAGTTAACATACTTTTCAATGTCTGGTGGAACCTTTCCAAGGCTCCTTGAGTCTCTGGATGATAAGCAGTTGATAACTGTTGTTTCACTCCTAACAAGTTCATCACATCCTGGAACAATTTTGAAGTAAAGTTCGTTCCTCTATCACTTTGCACAATTTCTGGTATTCCAAACTTGGAGAAAAACTCCACCAACTTCTCAGTAATTTCCTTTGCATTTATACTTCTTACAAGAATAGTGTCAGGATACCTTGTCACTGGACACATTAATGTTAACTGATATTCATTTTCTTTCTTTGTTTTTGGGAGCGGCCCAACCACATCTATAATCACCTTGCAAAAGGGCCCTCCTCTAACTTCTATGGGTTGTAGGGGACCTTTCTGAATGGTTTCATTTGGTTTTCCAGCTATCTGGCATGTGTCACACTCTCTGCAAATCCTGCTAACATCCTTGTGAAGTCCAGGCCAGAAAAAAAATACTTCATAATCTTCTCAACAGTCTTCCTGATTCCCACATATCCAGACTCATGCTCTACTGCTACCACTTGCTTCCTCAATGGATAAGGAATAAAAATTTGATGATATTCGCCCCAGTCAGCATTTCCTGGTATTTCTGCAGGTCGATGCTTCCCCATTAGCAATCCTTCCTTTAGATAATAACAGGTATGAGTTTGTTATATCCATTCTTGATCAACAACTCTGAAGAACAAATCAGCCAATGTTGTAGCCTTCTTCAGCAAATCCATTAGCTTCTCTCTTGTCACTTGACCAACTTCAAGGACTGAACTCTCCATATCTGCTAACTCTGTTACTGTAGTTTCACTACTATCATCAGGAACACTCTGACTACTCGGAGTCTCTTCAAGAACAACAGGATCCTCTTCTTCTTGGGAAATCTCTTCATTACTAACACTAGGGGAAACTTCATTTTCCTGGAACAGCTCTTCTAAGCTCAAAGATCCTTCACTTGATCTTTCTTGTGCAGGTAAATCCTCAGTTTCTTCACTTGCAGATATAGTTCTCTTCATACTCCTGGTAGTTACACAACTTGGAAACAGGTGGGGGTTTTTCTTCTCTAAATCTACGGTAGGACTAATCCTTAATGGTTTGTTTGTCACTACAGGACAAGGAACAAATGGCACACCACCTATTTCATTACCCAGTAAAACATTTACACTTTCAACAGTTAGTGAGTCCTTTACAGCAAAATGAACATTCCCTGTCAGCAATTCACAGGACAGGTGCAAGAGGCATATAGGAGTTGCGTCTTCTCCTCCTATACGCTTGAAAATAACTGAGTCTCGGGTAAGATTCTTCTCCAACTGCGGGTGAGCACCACGAACTAACACAATATGGTTACTCCCCATATCACATAATTCCTTGACTGGTACCTGCACATTCCCTCCTTGAGTTACCAGCGTATCTTCATAGATATATGGCTTAAAAGCCTCCAAGCTGTTCAGCCACTCACTGCTTGAGGTTACATTTCCACTGGTTGCTAAACACTCTGCTTGCTTAGTCTCATCCTTCCCAACCATCTCAGTCTTCCCCACACTGCTCATCGTAGTTTGTTTCACCTGGTTACCTTTAACCACTTGGCCAACTGGCTTTGTCTGCTGTTGTGTCTGATAACAATCTTGACTCTAGTGTCCTGCTCTTCCACACTTGAAGCAGATAACATTAGTCTTCTGTCTTCTGTATCTGTCTTGAGAAACCGAATGATGAGGATTTAACATTAGATTGCTGAGGGGTATTACCTGGCTTTGTACTGGTACTGCCAGTAGAAGGATTCCCAGTACTAATGTTCCTGAAATTTGGTTGAGACCTAAAACCTGTGTATTGTTGGTTCTGGTATTTGACATTATAGTTCCTTTTGCTACTTATAATATAATCTTCACTCAATGTAGCAGCTTTGTCAAGTTTCTTAACCTCTCTCTCTCTCTCTTAAATAGGCTCTTATGTGTTCAGTAATTCCTCTAAGACATTGCTCTAGGATTACTAACTCCTCAAGTTCGTCTGTAGATTTAACTTTAGCATCCTCGAACCTTCCTTTGAAACATCTAACTTTGTAGGTATAATCCAAGAAAGTCATCTTGTCATCCTTTCTCAAAGATATGAATCTTTCATTGTAATATTCAGGGTCATCTGGTAAACTTGTAGCACATTACGTTTGAGTACCTTGTAATCTACACTGATCAGCTGATAAGGCTAAATAGGCACTTCTTCCTTTGCCAATGAGAACACTCTGTATCAAGATTAACCATTTATCTTCTGGCCATCTCATACCTGAAGCCACTTTTTCAAAGTGATCAAAAAACTCATCTGTACACTTGCACCCTTACTAAATCAAATACAGGCTCTTGAGTACCTTGGATAGGGTTAGACGGTGTTACAGGTAATGTGGATCAAGCTTTTATTAATTCCACCTCCCGTTCATGTCTTGCTTTTTCTCTTTCTTCTCTTGCTCTTTCTCTTTCATTTTCTGCTGCTTTTTCTTCTTTTCTTTCTTTTCTTTCTCTTTTCTCTCTGTCTTCTCTTTCTCTTTTAGACTGCATCTTCAGCTTAATCAAACTTTCTTCTGCTTCTATCTGTCTAAGCTCTGCTTCTGCATCAATTTTCTCTTTCTTTTACTCTTGCTTATTTATAAACTCTGCCTCAGCTGCATTTAATAGTTCTTGTTCCTCTCGTAACTCTTCATCTATTTTACCTGAGCCCATCAATGCTTGGATTGCAATGCATCTGATTTGTGCCTTAATCATACTATTAGACACATTACCCCCACATGCCACTACTAAAACAGTCCACTGTGCCTCATTCAGGTTGGATTCAGATAACTCTTGGATGGAATGAGCTGCTGAAAACTTCTGAACATTGAACAGAGCCATTTTCTCTAAATTACTCAACTAAATAATTCACAATATAATGTAAAAATAACTATGTGGTTACTCTCCTATCAAAATATACCCCTAACACTACCAATATAAACCATAAACCAGAATAATATTTTTTTTGTTCCTGGGTCTGGGCACTAAAAAATATTCTCTATTGCCACGAAGCATACCAAGTGCCATGTTATTACACAACTGTTCACAGAATTCAAAAATTTACCTCACTTCAGCCAGATACCTGAACTTTCACAACAAAAAAATTATGACTGAGTACTCTAAAGGTAACAGTGATCCCTTAAGAAGATCATTAATCATGTGAAAAATCAAACTACCTTTATCAAAACAAGTGTGAGGTATCAACAATTAAACGAGAAATATACTAGAGTAAAAGGGCATCACTCCATCAAACAACTTCAACTGTTTCCCTGGTCTTAATTCACTTCAGCAAAACTAAAGGAACAAAACATGTTCATCAATTTGCCTTATGCACACAATTAATCCTATTCACTGGTGGTCAACAAATGAAACACTGTTTTTTTTATTTTAAATACAAAAATTTATTTTTAATTTAAAAATTTATCATTAGAATTCACAATCTGAAAAAATTTACTATTACTTGAAAAAATACAAAATTTTATTAATTCTTAAGTTAAATTATTAAACAAAACTAAATAACAAAACTTTAATTTATCAAGAAATTAAATTAATCATGCAAAATTTAAACTATCAAGAATTACTCAAGATTTGAAGAGAAAATCTTAGTAAATGAAAATTAAATCAAGTATGCAATGTTAAATTATCAAGGAATATTTAAAATGCTAATTAAATAAATGTTAAATCACCAAAATATAAAATGTGAAAAATCAAGATTGCAGACACAATAATGCAGAAAAATGCACAAAAGCTTTAACAATAATAATTTCACTAAGGGAAAATTTCCCTAATATGGCTTATTATACCATGGTAATAATTAATAAATTTCACTTCACCTTGCACAAGCTTGTGAAAACTTTCTCAAAATCGCAACTGCTTGAGATTCACAAGAAACACTTTTTTGTATGGCTCCATTACAACTTTTCCTACAGTCAGATCTCAAAAGCTAAGATTAATACCAGTGACCACAAATATTTTATGTTAAAATTTCTCACTTTTGAAGAAATAGAGAGGGAACCAACACTAATGGTCTCTGAAATCAGAATGAGCAAACTTTAGGACTCCAGTGGGAAATGAAACAAGCTGATGACGTCAGAACAATACTTGATCAGAGCAATGCAATCCTACAAAACATGACATAATCGATCAAGATATGTGCATTTACTCTCAAAAAAGGCATATGCGATTCAAGCAGAAAATCGCATGAGACAAAGCTCAAAACGAAATCTTAACATGATCAAAACAGACGACAGCTGGCAGCCAAAAACAAGACAAAGAACGAAAGTTGTTTTTCAGAACAGTACATGAAACATTGCGAAATCATTTGTCTTTTCTCATGAGACAAACCCTCACCCAGCTCATTTACCATTCCCAGCTTGTTAACTTGGCATTTCTCGCGACGACAAGCAAACCAAAACATTACACACGAAATCACTAGTACAGAACACATGTTGCTAAGGGACGAAATGTGGATCACATACTACGTTATTATTAAAACATATTGCCAATTTTAACTTACGCTGTTAATTTACCCAAATCACCAACTCTTTTGAGATCTGACACTACACTATATATGGTATTTCAGCAATTATTATTATTATACATATGATAAATAGAAAAAAAATATATCAAAACTATAGGATGATATACACATTATAATGCAATGTCATGAAAATATATACAGTATATATATATATATATATATATATATATATATATCATATATATATATATATATATATATAATATATATATATATATGCATATATATATATATATATATTTATATATATATATATATATATATATATATACATATATATATATATATATATAATATATATATATATATATATATATATATATATATATATATATATATATATATATATATATATATATATATATATATATATATATATATATATATATATATATATATATATATATATATATATAGTATATATATATATATATATATATATATATATATATATATATATATATATATATATATATATATATATATATATATATATATATATATATATATATATATATATATATTATATATATATATATATATATATATATATATATATATATATATTATATGACATCAATTAATATTTTTCATGATGCAAATATCAATTGTAACGTTCAACGATCTTTATTCATAAATAGTATACGCATGAACGTGGATATCATATAAGATGCATTTACAAATATTTTCCCTCTTTCTATCTATCTCTCTCTGTCTTCTCTGGTTATCTCTCTCACACTATATAACGCCTATCTCTCTATCTGCATCGTTTTAAAGTTCATGCCCGTGAATCTCACTATTTCACTGCTATCAATATAAATGGTGTGAATATTTAAACTATCGATTATTATTTGATGTTTCGGTTCAAAAATAGTTTATTATTCAAATAACCCAACTTAGAAATAATAATTACAAGCAGTACAAAGATATAAAATCAGCATAATAAATGAAATTATCATGGTTAGATAACTATTGGACTCTGAACTGCAAATCACTTCTGATTAAAGAATCTCACTTCTGCTAATAACCTGAAAATATAAACTCACATATACTCCCCAAATCAATTATTAAATCATGTAAAAAACAGTCTACATCATATGTTATTCATAGAACCAGTCCACACTATCCACTCTGTCCACCGACATCTGTCCACAGACATCTGTATAAGAATCAAACATGATAGAAAACTCCCAAAAATATATGAAATGCAAAACACAATAATGGAATGTGTAAAATGCATAGCCAAGATATTGCAAACGTAACATGACAAAACAATAATATGAAACTGTATGAATATTCATACTAAATGATCCACACCAGTTCAAAAGTTCATAATGATTAGAAAATCATGGTAAAAATCACAATTTCAATTTCCTCACATAACAACAGAGATTTCAAACTCTACCTTATCTGCCGATTCAAAGCCTGGATCTCTCCATATGTTGTTACGTCTATAAACAACTAGTTCTTCACGTTAATGAACGATCAAACTCATTTGTTTTTAGGCTAGATTTTGGCATAATCTAGATCAAATTAACGCAGGTTATTCGAATATACATAATTTTCGGAAGATCACCTGACGGCAACATTGCTGAGGAATCAAACTATTCATTGAACACAAATATTTTACCAATACAGTCTCTCGACCTACTTCCATCTGACTCCATAAATCTCTTTCATCACATCTTAAAGCATTGAAGCTATGAAATGCATATATTTCCTTTAAAACTTGTAACAGCCATATTTTCTGAAATATATATATATATATATATATATATATATATATATATATATATATATATATATATATATATATATATATATATATATATATATATATATATATATATATATATATATATATATATATAGTATATATATATATATATATATATATATATATACATATATATATATATATATATATATATATATATATATATATATATATATATATATATATATATATATATATATATATATATATATATATATATATATATATATATATATATATAATATATATATATATATATATATATATTATATATTACATATATACATATATATATATATATATATATATATATATAATGATCTGTTTCACAATAATATAATTGATAAATTGTATATTTTAAAGACATAAAAATATCTTCATTGAAGAAAAAAAGGAGCTTTCGACCGTTTAAAAAATAAACAGATGTTTTGAGTTAAAGAGGAACTGTTGGCAAGGGTCTCCTACATGCCAGATCCCTTCTATATATTTTATGTCTTAAACAAATTCATCAATTCCATCCAGGGGATTAAGACCAATTTAACTGGATCACAATATAGTGATGACAACAGATGAAATATATATCCTTTATAATATAATATGCATCAATATGCCATGATATGCAAAGTATACTTTGCTTATTATATAAAATATAGCGTCTATATATTCCTTGTCTGGAATGAAATATATACATATATAAATATCTTATATACATCATCTTATATATATGCATTAACTACCATAAAATCTGTTAAGGTAAATATCTATATATATATCAGTATTTATATATATATATTTCCATTATAAATATAGAAATAGCTATATATACCATATCTTGCATATATATATATTTTAGCGATATATATTTATATATATATATAGCTTTTATTTATTATTATATTTGTTATTTTCATATAATTATATATATAATATATATCTATATATAAGAGGATCTATATATATATATATATATATATACTGGGCATATTATATATATATATATATCTACTGAGTTCTTTTATATATATTTATGTAAATATCTATATATATATACTGTATATATATATATATATATATATATATGTTTATAAATAAAAATATAGAAAATATATAAAATATATATATATAGAATGGCAATATATATATATATATATATATATATATATATATAAACTATATATATATATATATATATATATATATATATATATATATATATATATATAATATATATATTGTCAGGATATACATCCCTCCATCCTGTAAATTTCAGTGCATTATTTAATTTTGAAATAATCTGCTATTCATTTGACTGTCGAAGAATTTTGGCGGGCGCAGTAGAAGCAAGCGTATTTTGAAACAGAGAACAGCCATTAAAGCCAGTTTTCACCAATGTAGGAAGCACCTCCCCCACTCACCTGATTTGGGGTAAACAATGTAGATCCAGTTTTTCACCCCCATCACGTGATGTGGGAGTAGTTTGTGAACTACGATATTTAAGGGACATAATGGGGCTAGCCGACAGGTAGGACTTAACCTCTAAGTACTTAATCTTAAGGATCCTTTCCCTCCACTCTTTTTGCTGGTGGTATGACTTTTGCAGGTCGGGGTAGGCCTAAATTTCAACAAACAAGCCCCAAGGCCAAGCGCAGTCTCAGAGATGGGGTCAGAGGCCTCCGATATCCAGTCAGAGATGCATGTCTGCATTCTTTCCACTCTACGCTGGGTGAAAACTACCTTCGACGAACGGCCGAATCGATTGTGTTTTGGTGCCAGCAACTGGAGATCGGGTTCGTGAATCACAAGTAGTCAGTAGCCAGCCCTTTCCCTCCCCTCTGAAATCCCTTGAATTTTCCATTCCTTTAAACTTCAATTCCTTTCTCCACAAAAGCCTTTCCCTTTGTTAAGTCATCCTGCTTTGGCAGCCCATAACTTTCCCCATATCTTGCCATTTACGTGCCATGAATTCAAGTAAAGATCCCATGATAATCATCAATTATCCCTCCCCCAGTGCAATACCAGTGTTAATTTTCTCTTTGTGTGAGTGCGATCATGTGTTCATTGTTAGAGCCCACACAGCTACGATTCCCAGATTGTGCCTACGTGATTTCATTATAATATCTGCTGGGCTACTTAGTGGTTAATATTTAAGTGTAGAGTATCCCCATTTATAAGGGGGATTCCATTTCCTTCAGTTCGTACCGTCGTTCCTAACCTAGAATGTCTCTTTCAGGAGAGACAAGCAGACCAATCGTGCTCCGTGCTTCAGTAATTCGTCTGCCACCCCAAAATCCTGAAAATTCCTGGTCGCAGTCAGTACCAAATCCGTTGTGGCCCGAAAATGTTCATATGAATTATTCTCCCATCTTGGAGTTCCATCATTTGCATTATCTGAGACTATTTTGTGTAATCAGGGCAAGACTAAATGTTATTATTATCATTGGACTGAATGTATTGCACATTGGCCCCATTATTAATCAACTTGCTTGTTGCCAATCATTGCATTATTGTTCCAAGTGTCCTATTAATGAGTCTGCCCCTTAGTTATCCTGTTGTTTTGTTGTCTCATTGTTTACTTGCTAAAGTCTCAGTAAATAAACCCCTTTAAATTTTGTAGAATTCTATTTCCCAAGGGTGACCTTCCTCATTCAATTGTAAATCCAGGAAAATCTAAGGTAAGACTTTTCAAATAACGTTTCCTTTTGCTCATAAGCTGGGCTTTCTTGGTTTTCGTGGCAGCATTAATATAAACTTTGTTTCAATTTCTCACCCACCAAGACACCTCAGTTTATGACAGTTATATATATATATATATATATATATATATATATATATATATATATATATATATATATATATATATATATATATATATATATATATATCTTATATATACTATATATATATATATAATATATATATACCTTATATATGTTTTAAATTAGAGCCCCCTCTGAGCATAAACTAAAATTCATATGGACAAAAACAAAAGTAATTTAGAACGGGTATTTGTTTAAGTTTCTCTCTGAGTATTTAATATTTTGTGTGGCCTCCATCTGCTGTACCACAGCCTGCATTCTTGAGGGATATGATATCAGGAAATCGCAAAAAAGCTGAGACTCAAACTCCCTGAGCACTTCGGTCACCTCTCTTCACAGGTCTTCAAGGCTTGGTATGCCATCATAGTTCACTGTGCGCGCTTTAGCACGATCCTTTAAGATACTACCAATGTTTTCACACACATTAAGGTCAGGGGAGTTACCTGGAAATTCACTTGACGAGTAGACATTGATACCACTGCTTCGAAGCAGTTCCTGTG
Source organism: Macrobrachium rosenbergii (assembly GCF_040412425.1). NCBI lineage: Eukaryota > Metazoa > Arthropoda > Malacostraca > Decapoda > Palaemonidae > Macrobrachium > Macrobrachium rosenbergii. The sequence goes on along the minus strand of NC_089796.1, from coordinate 31,534,126 downwards.
TCTGAAGAGCCTTGAAACATGGTGCCTTATCATGCAAAAATGTGACTTCTTCAACAGATAACTCATTTTCAGGATCTTTGAGGAAAGGAAATACTCCACCAGTAAGCACAGTTTCTCTGAAGTATTCACCATTCCATGACTGTCCTTTTTCTTTGATGATCCACATTAACCGTTTGGCTGTGAAACAGAGAAAAATTCCCAAACATTCAGGAAATTTTACGACTTGGTGACAGTGCACGTTATCACTGATATCATCCAACTTTGCAGCCCAAATGATGTCATTTGTATGATTTGGCTTCCTGACTGAGTAAATGAAGAATTCATCTGATGTGGCAAAATGGAGAAAGTCAGCTTCATCCCAATCTTTAAGAAATGATCCACAAAACCATGCACGGTCTTCTCTCTGTTGCTGAGTGATGTTGGGCTTGCTGATAACATGAAATGGCTTGACGCCAGATTTTTTCAACTCACGATATGCAGCACTATAACTTCTCTTCTTTCCCCTTTTCGTTTCTAGGTCAGGCACCAATTTAAGTAAAGACTTTCTTGGTCTACCCTTTGCCTCAGCTATGATGTCTTTTGACTCCTGAGAAAGGACTTCAGGCCTTCCAAGATTCTCACTCTTTTCGTGATGACAGTCATATGGATTTTTGTTCCAGTTTCTTTTAACAAAGGATTCATCTCTTTTAATGTATTTAGCTATCCAGGAACGTGAAATGAAGGATGCCCAGCATCCCTGACCTCTCTGAAGGTTATAGCCCAGATTCGGTCAATCCATCTGATTTCCTCCGAGTTGTTAGCCATGGCTGTATCTAGCTCTGTCACTCAGTCTGAAAATACAAGAAATGTAAAATGAAAAAATCTTAATAGAAACTTAAAATAATGTATTTGGAGGTAGGCTACAACAGAAAACTTCATAACTTTCGATTTTCTCTGTGAAGGGTGTGGGGGCTCTAATTTTGAAACATGTGTTATAGTATATGTATATATATATATATATATATATATATATATATATATATATATATATATATATATATATATATATATATATATATATATATATATATATATAATATATTGTAATGATTAATAGTCTATAATTGAATAAACTAAATACGTTGATTTTTGGATATTCACCTTGTAACAGAAAATCACTGTTAAAATTAGTCAGACGGGTAAAAAACAGAAAAGTCGTTTTACAAAAAGCGATAACAGACGAATCGAATATCGTCGCCAGTACTAAAAGTGTTTCACGTTGCTGCGACCTGGCAAAAAGATGAACTAATTTAGATCTTGACCTCTCGGTGACCTCTCGCAATATACCATAACGTTTTCGATAATTTTGTTGAACGAATTGAATAGACAATTAAACCTGAAACATTAATGGAAAAGGAAGTTTTAATCTGGTTTTTTTTGGGCTGAAAATTATACCAGATTTGGGCATCGAACCCAGACCCATATATACGAAGGCTCTGAAGCAGAGTCAGTTAGAAAAAAAGGGCATTTTTTGATGTGCGAGATGTTGGATAGGTGACTTGAAACTCGAACAGACTAACGAACTTAAAAAATTTTGAATGTGAATAGTCCAAGTGAAATTCTAAGTCCCCGAATTTTACGATGTGCATTTTTAAGATAATCACTCAGTCATTGCCTACCCATTGAAAAGGATAAAAGTTATTGCCCAGTTTAAAGACTACGATAAATGTAATTAAGGGAAACATAAATTTCATTTAGCCAACATTAATAAAACGAACTTATGAAATATTGAAAGATAGCCGACATCTGAGCACGATAATGAAGTTCCAGCATAGTTAAACATCGACCACTTGTTCCTACAGAATATGGTAGCAAACAGTATAACAGACAGTTCTAAGAAGTGCATGCCTTCCCCATTACATATATATAATATATATAAATATATATATAGGGAATATATATGTGTTAGAAAACATATAATCTTAAACATATATATATAGGCTGTTTATAAATTTAATAGTTATATCATATACTTCTTTATGGTATATTGTATATATATAAGAGCATATGATATATATATGTTACTATATTTATATATTATATATATATATATATATCAATATATATATATTATATTAAATGTTATATATATATATATATATATATATATATATATATATATATATATATATATATATATATATATATATATATATATATATATATATATATATATATATATATATATATATATATATATACACAGAGTTTATGCAAATATTCTTGGAAATGAAAGAAAAAGTCATTCTGAGCAGAAAATGTTCTATAAAGATATACATTTTAAGGCTTCGTTTGTTGGTGAAGTGAATTTTTAAAATAACAGCTTTCCTTAAAGGGGTTTAAATAATTCGGGACAGTTATTTAAAAACTCTTCTTCTGAACGTGTCAAAAAAAATTTGCGAACAAAGGGCCCAATGGAGACCCCATAGCAACTCCCTCTACCTGCAAGTAGAGTTGTTTGTTAAAAACAAAAGCAGAATCTTGCACTGCAAGTTCCGAGAGAGACTTAAAAAGTTGTCTATTAAAACCGTGAAAAATAACATCACTCATAAAAAAACTTTGTTTAGAATAATCTCAATAGTTTCGGAGACTGGAACATTTGTGAATAACGACTCAACATCTAAACTGGCCATATATAAATCGCCATCCTGATGAACTATTTGTTGTTGGAAGTCGAAGCCATTTTTTAGTGCAAGGTGGCATATTGAGAAATCATTTAATAAGTGAACTAAAAATTTAGAGATACTATAGGAAGGGGTATTATACGATGACATAATTGGTCTGATAGGTATGCCATCCTTATGGATCTTAGGGAGCCCATACAAAATGTAACAAGTAGTTTTGGAAGGTTTCCTCATTTAAGATGTTATCTTTTTTCAACTTTCTACGAAACATATTAATCTTATCTTCTCTTCTGTAGATTTCTAGGAACCTAGGTTCTCCAATCGATAGAAATTTTGTAATGCCAGAAAGTATTGTATTAACTTTTTGTAGACAGTCTTGTTTATTCATTAATATTACTCCCTTGCCCTTATCGGGTTTGCAAATAACGATATTTTCCACTTTACTAAAATTTCTTAAAATTTCCAAACCTTGCTCTCTAAAGAAAGGAGCCCACTTATTTTTTTTATGTTCTTATAAGTATCATGCAGGACAAAAGAAAGCTTCTGTTGCAAGCTACTATGAATAACACAGTCCAAGCCCTTGAGTCTTTGGAACAACACCTCAAAAGGAAAGTAAGAATACGAGAAATTAGGTCTATATGACGGAATACAGAAGTCCAGGCCAAAATATAAAAGAAACGCTTCCCTTTTCGAAAGAACATAGTGAGAATAGTTAAAAAAAATAAAAAGTGCTACGCTCATCAAAACTGGGAATACAAATACCTAGAGATTTCAGTTTCCTCTGGTGAAATCTCTAGGTATTTGAGTCTTTGTTCATTAAACGTCATGCACCTCTCCTAAACTCCAACGTGTCTTCTTCTCCTTTGCACTTGGCCCAAGTATTCTCTGGGCATGCGTGAGCTTGTGGTCTCACTTCGTCTTTCCCTTTCTTGTGATCAGGTTGGCTTACACAGTTCTTTGCTCTTTTTTTTTCCTTTTATAAATTTTGTAATTTTTAAGAATGTAAGTACGGTTTTTAATTTAGCTTTTATTTTGAATTAAGAAAATTAATACGTATTTTCCAATTTTACAGACCGATGATGTGTTAAAGTAACACAAAACGTTTCTAACAATAAATATGTAACTGTTCTGTTGATTGTCGTCTTCTTTGGACTCCTGATTGTTGATGTATACTTCCGCCTGAATATATATATATATATATATATATATATATATATATATATATATATATATATATATATATATATATATACTTCATTAATCTGTCATCTAAGTTGCTCCAATCACATTCCATCAATCGTAAACATTTTTATTTATTCCTATTATTTTATTATATCGAAGGAGTTGTACTGTCTTCTCCGACGTCCTGATAACAACAGTAGGCTAAATTTTTTTACAGGTGTTGCTTCAGTCACTAGTCCATTAAGCTAATTGTGAGTCCTCTTCCTCTTATGTCACCTCTTCACGTATGGGTTCTGGATATATCGCCGTTGTGAGATTTCTACAATTTCCATTTTTCTATCTCTTCCTCCAGGATTTTGTATGTGATTTTCATTTCATAAAAACTGCGTTCGATAAGGAAATGAGTTTTCCATTATATGATGTCAGTGAACAGTACTGATACTGACGAACTCTCTCTCTCTCTCTTTCTCTCTCTCAGCAAGATGTTCAATTGTTAATATATCGTTTATCCAACTTGGCAGCAGAAAATTTAATCAGGACTCCTTCTTTTTCCACGTTCACTTTGTTGCCTAATTTTACACATTTTTCCTCGGTATATATCGAACAAGAGAGGTGTTCATTCAGGTCAAGAAATTGTCTTTAGCTTATCGATTTAGACAAAATTTAGCACGTGCCCATCATTTGACCCAAGTTAGATAATAGGGTAGGTTTCACACCCGTACCCCTTCCCCTTCCCCCATCCCCATTCCCCGTTCCCTTTGTAACTATGTGGGAAGGGGGTGACATGTAAAAATAACCGAAATGACGGATATTAGTGTTTAATTCATATTTTTTGAGATTGCTGAGATGAATAATGAAACTCCCAATGCCCTTTAAGTCCAAGAAGGGGTGAAAAATAAAATATAAAAAATTATAGATATCAGTGTCTAATCAATAGTGTTCGTGGCTGCTGAGGTGAATAGTGGCGCTCCTGATGCCCTTTAAGTCCAAGTTCCTCCCCTGTAGAAATGGGGGGTGAGAAGGGATGAAATATAAAATGTCAAAAATGCTGGGCAATGTAACTGTAACTGAAACAGCTATCTTAACAGGAAAGGGAAAGAGTGTGAGAGAGAAAGAGAGTGAGAAGGAGAGGAAGTGAGAGAGAGAGAGTAGAGCGGGTATTAGGGAGAGAGAGAGAGAGAGAGAGAGAGAGAGAGAGAGAGAGAGAGAGAGAGAGAGAGAGAGAGAGTTTATCGGTTGTCTTTCTCAGTTTTCCCAGGCAGGCTGGGTTGGTCTGCTAGTATCTGGATAAAAGGGACAGTCACCACAGTAATAACTGGATAAAATAGACAGTCACCACAGTAATATCTGGATAAAAGGGACAGTTGCCACAGTAATACCTGGATAAAAGAGACAGACAGCACAATAATACCTGGTTAAAGGTAACAGACAGCACAGTAATAACTGGATAAAAGGGACAGCCACCAAAGTAATACAGACTGCACAGTAATAAATGGATAATAGGACAGTCAGCACCTGGAGTAATAAATGGATAAAAGGGACAGTCACCACAGTAATACCTGGATAGGGACAGTCACCACAGTAATACCTGGATAAAAGGGACAGTCACCACAGTAATACCTGGATAAAGAGGACAGACAGCACAGCAATAACTGGATAAAAGGGATGGTCACCACAGTAATACCTGAATAAAGGGGACAGACAGAACAGTAATAACAGGATAAAATGGACAGTCACCACAGTAATACCTGAATAAAAGGGACAGACAGAACAGTAATATCTGATTAAAGGGGACAGACAACACAGTAATAACTGTTTAAAGGGGACAGACAGCATAGGAATACTTGGAAAAACGGACAGTCACCGCAATAATTCATGAGTACAAGGGACAGACAGTACAGTTATACCTGGTTAAAGGTATCAGACAGCATAGTATTAATACATGAATAAAAGGGACAGTCACCACAGTAATACCTAGATAAAAGGGACAATCACCACAATAATACCTAGGTAAAAGGGGTAGTCATCACAGTAATAGGGACAGACAGAACAATAATACTTGAATAAAAGGGACAGACACCACAGTAATTTCAATATAAAAGGGAGTTATCACAGTACTATCTGGATAAAATAGACAGACAGTAAAGTAATACTTGGATAAAAGGAACAGTCACCACAGTAACACCTGAATAAAAGGGACAGTTACAACAGCAATTTATGGATAAAAGGGACAGTCATCACAGTAATCCTTGGATAAAAAGGATAGAGAGAACAGAAATACCTGGATAAAAAGGACAGAGAGAACAGAAATACCTGGATGAAAGGGACAGTCATCACAGTGATGACTGGCAGTTCACCCACAAACACTAGCGGATCCAGAAAAATTTCATGGGGGCACCAATTTTCATATTATACATACGTACATATATATATATATATATATATATATATATATATATATATATATATATATATATATATATATATATATATATATATATATATACATACATACATACATACACGCACATACATACAGTCTGCGTCACTTGACACTGCATGGTTGTTTTTGCAACATGTGGTCAGTAAGAAAATGGATACAGTGAAAATGATAGTGAAGTAAAACAAAAGAATAATTATCTAGGAATATTCACAAATTATTCTTTAATACTTCGTGGGGGACCCCTTCCTCTTCCTGACTTCCTTTAGTCGATGGGGAACAGAATCAGCTAAGTTTTGTAGGTTAGACACATCCAGCAAATCCCAGGCCTTGCGCACCTCTGACTCTAGTTTCTAAAACTGTAGATGTGTCCAAGGTCATCAAATTAGCTTTAATTATCCCCCAAAGGTTCTCTATGGGTGATATATCTGGAGAATTGCCTGGCCAACCGGGGATGTATTCAATGCCACAATCACTGAACCAGTTTTTTATCAACTTAGTGGTATGGCAAGGTGCGCCGTCCTGTTGAAAAATATTGGTTCCCATTTTCTCAAACGAGGACTCGAGTACATAATTTAACAATGTGTAATACACCTCTTTGGTAACCCTTTCTTTTCTAGGCAACACAAGCAACTCCCCTAAGCCACTGTACCCAAAACAACCCCATACCATTAAGTATTGGGGGAACTTATCAGTCTGCTGAACCCTCTTGGGGTCGAAGGGATCAGACTCGTGTGTACACCATGCCTTCTTCCCCCTCTCACGACTCACACAAAATGTAGCCTTGTCAGACCACAACATCCTACACCATTTTTCAGTATCCCAATCCTAATATTTAAGTGCAAAATGAACCCTTTTCTTTCTTTGAACGGGTGTTATCAATGGCTTGTGAACCGCAGTGAATTTCCTGTAGCCCAGCTTTTTCTGAATGTTTCACTGAATCGTCTTCACAGAGACATCTGTCAGGAAATTTGGATTCTTCTCCTTAAGCTCCTTGGCTGTAAGGGTTAGATTAGCCTCCACCTGCCTCTGCATAATGTTCAAATTGCTCTTAGATATCTCCGGCACAACCACCCCCACCCCTCCCTAAACTTTTTCACGAGGTTCTGGATCACATGTGGCCTCACACCAGTCCTCTCACTACTTTCTTTGGTGCTTAAACCCACTTTGTGACACTCTGTTACCCTCACTATGGCGCCATGTGACGTACACACCTTGGACATGATTGCATGTGATGCAATAAAGCAAAATGCAAATGCAAGAAAAACAATAAAAGATGAAATCATGTATGCAACACTCGGACAATAAGCTCCAATGACACGTGCTGAAAGGGTACTAATTGAATATTCAAATGCATGGGCGGAAGAATCTGGCATGTGGATAAGTTGTCATGTCGGATTCTCCCTCAGGGAAATTTATCAACGACCGTTAGACTGGCCATTCCGATTTGTGACACTTGATATTGTTGGTTACCAACCACAAAAGCTACCACACAATATATATATATATATAATATATATAATATATATATATATATATATATATATATATATATATATATATATATATATATATATATATATATATATATATATATATATATATATAGATATCATATATAATAATGTATATATATATTATATATATATATATATGTATATATATATATATATATATATATATATATATATATATATATATATATATATATATATATATATATATATATATATATATATATATATATATATATATATATATATATATATATATATATATATATATATATATATATATATATATATATATATATATATATATATATATATATATATATATATATATATATATATATATATATATATATATATATATATATATATATATATATATATATATATATATATATATATATATATATATATATATATATATATATATATATATATATAGACATCTGTCTATATTATCAAAGCTGGAATAAGTAAAATATAAATATAAAATCCTTTATTTGTGCTTACGTTTCAAGACATCTGTCTCATTATCAAGCTGGAATAAGTAAAAATAAAAATAAAATCAGACTCATACTTAAAATTACAATCAAAATATAAGACAAAATTAGAAGACCGTTACCGTTTGTACGGAGTATAAAAGTAGAGTGACATAAACAAAGAATTGCAGGCCGGGGTAAACTCGTCAGGTACAGAGTTGTTGAGGTAGTTTGGTTGTTCAATCTTGGTACTAGTAGTTTAATAAAAAGAGATTCAAAGATAGGAAGCGAAGAAATGGGGACTTTGGAAAGTATTTAAAATTTCTATAATCAATTTCTGTTTTACATCTTTTGGCGTGTTCTCGAATATTTGAGAACTCTGGATTAGATAGTTTGACTCCAGTTCTATAACTGACCCCCTTTGACAATCAATTCGCACTTTCAGTAGGCGGCGTGAGGCGCCCACGTATTTCCCCTGACTACATCGTGGGCAAGCAAATAAATAGACGATGCTTGATGTCATAAGAGGGCTAATTTTGTCTTTGTACTGGAATAATGATTTGATATTAAGAGGATTGACCGGAATCAATTTACAATTAATGGCAGGTGCATACTGTTGAATTAGGTTATTCAAAGTGTTGTAAAAGACTTATCGTGGATCATAGGAGACTGGCGAAAAATGTCATCTTAGGAACTGTAGTTATTTGTAATTTAGGTATATATTTATCATTCAGAAATTTATTTAAATAGGTATAAAAAGTCTGGAAGGGTAACAATTGTCTAGAAAGTATTTGTATAAAAAAGTTATTTCATTATTAAAACCAAACCAGCTGGAAATTATATTAAAAAGCTCTGTGGAAGACGGTAACCAAGGAGTTTAATTTAAAGTTAAAACAGCAATGGCTATAAAAATTCAAACCTAGACCGGAAAAAGTCTTTTTCCTAAATACTGATGAATTAAAACAATCGTTTTCTCAAGTAACTAAAAGATCCAGAAAGGGTAATTTATTATCATTTTCATGCTCAATCGTAAACCTAATATTTGGATGTGCTCTGTTAGCATACTGGAGAAACATTTCAGCCCTTTCTTTGTCTCTAAAAAGTACAAAAGTGTCATCTACATATCTACAATAGAAAAGGGGAAGGAAGGCCAGAGGGCATTTGTCCAGCAATTGCTCCTCTAGTGAACACATAAAAATATTGGCAAATGTCGGGCCAGTGGAGACCCCATCGCCATTCCTTCTACTTGACAGTATGAAACTCCATTAAAAATGAAGGCAGTGTCCGGCACTGCCAGTCGTAAAAGTTTCTTAAAATTATCTCGGTTAAAACCCTTAAACATAGTGTTAGTTTCAATATAAATTTTGTTAGAATTATCTCAATTGTCTCTTCCACAGGGACATTAGTGAACAATGATTCCACATCCAGACTAACCATGTACAAATCTGAGTCTTGTATTAAAATTCTGTTCTTGAATTGCTCTGAGTTCTGTACAGAGTAATCATTATTAGTTAGATTAGATAAAGAGGGACAACAAATTTTGCTAATTTATAATTTGGAGTATCGTAAGAAGTCAGAATAGGTCGTATGGGTAAGCCAGCTTTATGTACTTTAGGTAAACCATACAAAGTTCCATATGACGAACCAGTACTAAGTAAAGATTGGTAAGTATCATTATCAATAACCTTCTGATCCGCTAATTGTTTTAAGAATCTATTAACCCTGTCCTCATTTCGAAAGATTGTGGAGAAATTAGGGTCACTAATTTCTTGAATTTAGATTCATCACTTAAAATAGTTTCAACTTTTTGTATGTACTCGGTTCTGTTCATCAACACCACACCTTTACCTTTATCAGGTTTTGTTATAATTATATTTTCATTCTTCCCTAGGTTTTTCAGGATTTGTAAATCCTCTTTCTTAAAGAATGGAGTCAAACTATCTAATCCAGAGTTCTCAAATATTCGAGAACACGCCAAAAGATGTAAAACAGAAATTGATTATAGAAATTTTAAAATACTTTCCAAAGTCCCCAGTTCTTCGCTTCCTATCTTTGAATCTCTTTTTATTAAACTACTAGTACCAAGATTGAACAACCAAACTACCTCAACAACTCTGTACCTGACGTGAGTTTACCCCGGCCTGGAATTCTTTGTTTATGTCACGCTACTTTTATACTCCGTACAAACGGTAACGGTCTTCTTAATTTTGTCTTTCTTTTGTATAACTTTTTTTTTTTATATTTTGATTGTAATTTTAAGTATGAGTCTGATTTTATATTTATATTTTACTTATTCCAGCTTTGATAATGAGACAGATGTCTTGAAACGTAAGCACAAATAAAGGTATGCCGTTATTATGGATGTCTTCCTCTGCCCTTGGTCCTGTTTGCCTCAGTTGATAGCAGCCACCTACCCTCTCAGCTATATATATATATATATATATATATATATATATATATATATATATATATATATATATATATAATTTAATTTCTATAAGATTTCTTATTTTTCCTTATTTTTATACTTCTCATTTATGTTATTATTATCTAAACCTTCTATATTATTGTTTTGTAAATATTTTTCATGGAGGGCATGGGCCCAAGTGCCGCCCCCTCGGATCCGCTAGTGCCCGCAACTGTTCAAAGGGTGAACGTTTGCATGAAAAAAAAATAGAATTGTCAGTTGGATCATTAACACAAACCCTTTCCCCCTCTTCCCTCTGCCTCCCCTCCCCCTTCCCATTCCCTCTTTCCTCTCCCTCCCCTTCCCTCTCTCCCTTCCCTCTCTCCCTTCCCTTTCCCTTTTACCTCCCCCTACACGTAGGCTGTCATTCAGAGCTTTACCAGGCAACACCGGTTTGGTCAGTTAGTTATAAATAAGAACAAAGCCATTAATTAATTTTTATTCATCTCTCCCATGGTTATGTAAATTGATCAAACGGAAAGCATTTGCTTATATAATGGAGGCGTGAAATGTGAACCATTGCTTGGAGGGCGCATATGAATCTTCCTTATATAAAATTTCCTAATTATCATCATCATCGCTTCCAGAAGCCCGGCTGACGATATCCCTTACTATTCTCCCAGGGGTTGCGCGAAGGACATGTTCACTCCACTTCCATATCCCCTTCATCATTATCTCATCTGTAGATGGAACTTCCAAAATTTCATTTAGGTTATGATTTCTAATTCTTTCCTGCCAGCTGACTCTTAATCTAGCAACTTTTGTACATAATGTTTCATTGTCATACCATGGTTCATGTCCGTATAATAAACCAGATTGTGTCAAACATGAATAATCTTATTATCGTATGCAGTTTCACTATATGATTTCCTAGCCATATTTAGCCTACCCATTGACATACCTTTTACGGTCTTTTTTCTGAAATCTAGGTCATTGTTCATTAATATATGAAATATTCAACCCCATTAACCCCTTGATCTGATTTTGGTTCGTCTTGGTCCGTACACTGTACTCATAACCTACATTTTTCTTAGATTCATTTTGAGTCCCCTCTCTCATGATATGCCACGCACTTTATTACGCAAATTTTCCATGTCAGTCTGTTAATTTTTCACCTTTACTCCAGACTAGCCCTTCTTTTCCATCTCCCACCCCCTTTTTTGTTACAAAATCTAAGAAAAGGCAATCACCAAAAGTCAAGTAACATTTCATTGTAGCACTTCACTGTTTGCTGAAATTGAACTTGACAAGACCCAACAATATTAACTTTTATTCTACTTCGTCCAGGGATAATTTCAATTAGCTTCTCATATTTCACAACGTTGTCATAGTAACGGAAGACATTTCATAATATTGGTCTGCGGACGTTCTCAGATACCTTAGTAATGAACGAAAACCATCCAAAGGAGATTTCAAATTCCAACAATGCTGTTCAACAATTCTTAGCGCAAATGTAAATTTTAGTATGGTTATTTGAATCTGTTGAAACAAACCAGTAACTATTGATCTTAATCTTCATATTTGAAATCTCTTCATCATTGATATTGCCTATATTTTTTATCATTGCCTAATACACTTATGATACCATAAGAACATTTTTATTTTTTATCAAATCAATATATGAATAGCACACGTGGAGAAGCCTGTATAGTTCATCTCTCTCTCTCTCTCTCTCTCTCTCTCTCTCTCTCTCTCTCTCTCTCTCTCTCTCTCTCATTTATTTCCATGTAGTATGGTCGCTAATTTGCCTTCCAAATAAACGTCGTAGTAAACCAGAACGTCAGACCCTTTGAAAACAAACCCTGGCAAATGGAAGACGCCCTTTGGCATTCAAATGAATTCTGAGGACATCTGGGGGAAAAGGATATATAAATATTCATTCAATAAAAGTCTATCGAAATCATTTAATAGAGGACTGAGTCATTTTCGATCTAGAAGAAGCTTTTTTTTTATTGTTTAAGATTTATAAGCATGTGAACATCCATCATGAAGGGTTTTAATTGTTAGAAAAAATCTACGAAAAATCGTGTTGTAACTTAGTCCCTCACACTCCATACGTTGTTTTAAAAGCATGATTTAGGCTAAATCTCGTGGCCCCCACCAATTCTCTCTCCTTTCATACCCGTTTCTTGATTTTATCTGTGGTATTTTGATATTTTGAAGTGCGTGGTCACTGTCGAGCAAAACATTCAGTGCACCTTCCGTTCTCCGTTCGCTCTCCCGAAATCTCTATTCCTCTTCAGAATCCGTTTTCAGGCAGCTCCTAATTTTCTTACATTAGAACCTTTTTTTCTTTGGGAAGGGAAGCTCCAGAGACGTCAGCCTCTCAGTTATCTACAAATCGTTTTGAGATGGGTTGCTGGCCCTGTGGCCCTGTCCTCCTGGGCTTCGACCCACGCCACTAGGTCTCTTATTCCGCTGCTTAGGTAAACGGAAGCTCGTGAGATTTGAGATAACGAGTCTTACCGTAAGTGTTCCTGCACTCGTCGGAATCGAACTCGGGACCTTTCGCCTTTTACAAGATGACGCGGATCCACAAAAACGTCTTTTTTATAAACACCGTCAAGGACATGGAAAGCGCCACAGAACGCCCCGTTCACTAACATTAGCCACATTCTTCTCCTAATAAGTATGGCTACCAGTTCGTTTCAAAGCACATTTATTGTTACCTTTTATAAAAATTCACACAAACAAACATCACCACCTCTCAGATGAGTAATTGAATGATAACTATTTCTCTGATGCCTTTTTAGTTTTCTGTAAAAGAACAACTATTGTGCCGGCTTTATCTGTCCGTCGGCACTTTTTCTGTCCGCCCTCAGATCTTAAAACTACTGAGGCTAGAGGGTTGCAAATTTGTATGTTGATCATCCACCCTCCAATCATCAAACTTACCAAATTGCAGCCACCTAGCCTCTGTAGTTTTTATTTTATTTAAGGTTAAAGTTAGCCATAATCGTGCATCTGGCAACGATATGGGGCAGGCCACCACCGGGCTGTAGTTAAAGTTTCATAGGCCGCGGCTCATACAGCATTATACTGAGACCACTGAAAGATAGATCTATTTTCGGTGGCGTTGATTATAAGCTGTGCAGAAAACTCGATTGCGCCGAAGAAACTTCGGCGCATTTTTCACTTGTTATAGAAGGTCATCACTCTCGAAACTTAGATAAGAATCCGAAATTTATACAATGAATTTGTTTAAAATACTTCACTGTTTTTCCGCCAACGAACATTCCCGTGTTTGCATCTGAATGATTCCGCCATTCATGCCGTGTCACGCTGCCTTTCCCTCCGGACTTTCTCTTCTCCCTTTTCTTTCGGGAATCTCAGGCTTATCATGATTCAGTCACACCTTGCAGCTAAGACCGGTTCAAATACGTTCAGCTCCAGCTTCATCGCAATAGCTTCAAATTGAGCTCAGATGTCAGTTGCCTCGGTCACTCAGCAACTACGAACTTTCAGTCATTTTTGTTAACCTGGACGACTTTTTCGTCTCCCCAGTTTCCTTCCTTCCGCTCCCTCACTAAGTTAAGCTATTAAAATTAATCACCTTTCTCTCTATCTCTCAAAGCAATTTTCCCTCTCTGTTTCCTGCTGGTGAAACCGTTTCAGTACCCTCAACTTGTAATGATTAGCAGCACCTAAAAACCCCATTTGACTGTCTGTCCGTCCGTTGCAATTTGTAAATCGAATTTAGTAACGTTCAGTGCTTGTAGTCGAGTAGATTTTGACGCTGTAAATACAGAAACAGCGCAGTGTATAGAAATATTGAAACAACGCAAATAAGAAAGTCATACGATTCTCCATTTGTAAACACACACACACACTGATATTCATAAATCTTGGTCTTGATATATTAGCTATAACTGAGAAAAAAAGAGGAAGAGAGAGAGGCAGGCTACAAAGGTTTCAACAGAAACTAGTATATGAAAAATATATACATACTGACTGTAGAGAGAGAGAGAGAGAGAGAGAGAGAGAGAGAGAGAGAGAGAGAGAGAGAGAGAGAGAGAGAGAGAGATGGGAAAACGTCTTCGAATCTGTAGAACAAATATCTATACCCACATGATTAAGTCTTAACATTAGCTCTCAGCGATTTCCTTCTATTTTCTTGAACAATTTTGTAAATTGTGTCAAAACTTTGTTCACTTATCTGTAACTTCTCGCAATTTGTCCTGAGAATTTTGCAACTGTTTCAAAACTTTCGTGTGCTTATCTGTTGATTTCCTGTCATTTGACTGCGTAAATTTTTATTTTTATTTCTGCATTTTTCTGTTCTTGTCTTCTTCCCATCCTCATCATTTCTGTGATCATATTTTAATTTCTCCTTCACTTTTCCAAGAGTTTGTGCTAGACAGAGCTTCTCCTTCTAGCATAAATGGTAATCTTGATGTCCAAATTGGCTAAAGTTGGTAAAGGTTTTGCTTTTGTTTCGCATTATGAATTGAATCATTTTATCATTTCCCCAGTTGACAACTAAGAGTGAAATATTCTTTCTTCTTTCTTGCTGTGAATACATTTTCATTTCTCTCTTTCCATCTTTTTTTGTTCTAACCTTGTTCTTTTCGTCTCCTGCCCATTCCTTCCTTCCTTCCTTCCATTACCCTGCATTTTCCTCCTCCTCCTCCTACTCCTCTTCGTTGCTGAAATCCGACGCCCAAGGCTTCCCAGTCATTAAAGTTTCTAATTCAAATAGACACCAGATTTATCGCTCTTGCAGCATCACCAACTCTGATTGGCTCGGTTGAAATGAGCACTCAAGGGATAAGGAGCTTTATGGCTCAATATCTGTTTGGGTATTACTGCTGTATTTCATAACGTTTTCCCATGCTTCAATAAGCTATAACTGGTTATTTCATCTAACTTCCAAAAAAGTAATAATTTTATGAAATTTTATGATAGGGTTTTGCTAGTTTCCTGTCAAAGTGAATTCGATAAATCTGATAAATTTATGAAAATAATTCTATCAACAACATTTTATGTATACGGAGAAAGTAGATAATTTCATCATCTTTCAGTAGCATGACCAATATCAACCTTACCATCAGCGCCTGCAACTTCGCGTGACACAAAAGTTTGCCTCCATTTTTTTTTATCGACGCTTAAATTTTGTTTATCTAGGAGTAGATGTTTCAGTTGTTGTTTACCGTAAATTAATGCTTTTGGTTTATTTTTCAGACAACCAAAACATCTGTTTTTTTTTTCACAGAAAAAGAAAATTGTTTCATCTCGTTTATCCCTATAGCCATACTTCCATTTGGTTTTCATGTTCCAGTTTTGCTTTCCCATAAATTGCACATATATTTTATTTATCCATAAATAGATACTTTATTTCACTACCCGGGATTTTCGTTTCAATTTTTTTTCTTGTTTTTCAGTGATCAATGCTTCCATGATGGTTTACAGAATTTGGAGCGTCCGTTTACTTTTTCAAGAAATATTTGCTTCCAGCTAGGTGTGTAAATAGATTTATGCATTCTCATGTTCTTAAAAAAATGCTTCAATTTGTTTTTTCCAAATTCAGTTCTTTTTCTTGTGTTCCTCAAAAATCGTTGATTTCTCTTTGGTTTCTAGGAATTATTTTCTTGTCTTACTTCCATAGATCAGTGCTTTCATTTTGAAGAGAAAATAAATACTTTAATTTCACTCTGAGTCAAAAGATAATCACTTCATTTTGATTCTATACATCAGAGCACCCGTTTTGTGTAAAGAAATAAATACCCTCTTATGTTTTCCCGAAACACATGACTCGATTTGTTCGAAAGCGCAGTTCTTTAAAAAAAAAAAAAATTTTACCAGGTTGGTATTTTTTCCCATTTTTACAGTAATTAACATTATATCCCTCCATTAATAAAAGCTCTATCTGCGCCAGCTGTTACTCACGGAGTGAAAATTTCATATATTTTCAGCAACTGGCGGCATTCCCCCCACCCACCTCCCAAAAATTTACCAGCTATGTAAACCTCAAAGTTCATACGATTTTTTTCTTTGCCAAACGTGAAATCAAATAAAAGATTCTTAATTCTAGATGGTTGTCTTTCATGAGCCATGTCTTGGTTGTCTCCCTTCAACGATTGTGTTTGATTCCAGTATTTTCTATCGTTTTTCTTTTGAGCTCTGTCTTATTCGGTTGGCTGCTAAAAAGGATTCTCTTTCACTCTGTGCGTGCTCATGTGAGTAGCTCTTGTCAAATATGGGTCTCATGATGATGTCAGTAAACAGGCGATGACATTTTAGTGGAGTGGATAATGGAAATATTGTGCAAAAGGTGATACAGGCATACCAATTTTGCATACCTTACTCTGACTAATTGGTAATTTGGTAATCTAAGATGGCGATTTTTTTTTTAGGGTGCTGCCATATTGACACTCAAAAAATTATTTTCTTTTAGAGATGGGTGTAGCTGGTCAATCAGAATTATCCTAGAGTTAATGTGTTCGTTTCCAGCCTTGCTTAGAAGAATATTTTTCTGTTTATGACACTCTCAGAGGTATATTTATACTAGCTGACCACCCCGGCGCTGCCAGGGAACTCTCTGAATAACAACTGATAAATCTCTCTCTCTCTCTCTCTCTCTCTCTCTCTCTCTCTCTCTCTCTCTCTCTCTCTCTCTCTCTCTCTCTCTCACCAATTCCTGTTAAGATAGTTGTTTCAGTTACATTGCCCAACATTTTAGACATTTTATATTTCACCACTTCTCATCTCCCATTCTTATCAGCGCTGAACTTGGACTTGAAGGACATCAGGAGTACTCTATTCATCCCAGCAATCTCGAAAAGTATGAATTAGACTCTGATATCCATCCTTTTTTTACATTTTATTTTTCACCCCTTCTTACAACCCCCTTCCTAGGCTGAACTTGGACTTAAAGGGCATTGGGAGTTTCACTATTTATCTCAGAGACCTAAAAAACTGTGGATCAGATATTAATATCTGTCGTTTTCAGTTATTTCTACATGTCACCCCCTTCCCAACCCCTTCCTATCAGGGATGAACTTGGGCTTGAAGGGCATCAGGAGTGCCACTATTCATCTCAACGACCTTGAAAACTATGGATTAGACACTAATATCTGTCACTTTCGATTATTTTTACATGTCACCCCCTTCCCACCCCTCCCTATTGGGGCTTAACTTGGACTTAAAGGGCATCGGGAGTGTCACTATTCTTCTCAGGGACCTCGAAATCTACGGATTAGACACTAATATCTGTTGTTTTGGTTATTTTTACATTTCACCACCTTCCCCCTTCTCACCCCACCTTTCTATCAGGGATTAACTTGGACTTAAAGGGCATTGGGAGTGTCACTATTCTTCTCAGGGACCTCGAAAGCTATGGATTAGACACTAATATCTGTTGTTTCAGTTATTTTCACGTCACCCCCTTCCCACCCTCTCCTTATCGTGGCTGAACTTGGACTTAAAGGGCATCGGGAGTGTCACTATTAATCTCAGCTACCTCAAAAACTATGGATTAGACACTAAAATCTGTCGTTTTCTGTAATTTTTATATTTCACCCCCTTCCCACACAAACCCCCCTTTGGTACCAGTGATGTCTTACCCCCACAGTGTTCTTTCCCAGATGGTATGTCATTTGTATACCAAGTTTGGTTGAAATTGCTCAACACGTCTCAGGGTGTATATGAAACGTACACACACACACACACATATTACAACCATTTATCTATCTATCTATCTATCTATCTTATAGAGAGATAGATATCTTATAGATAGATAGATAGATAGATAGATAGATAGATAGATAGATAGATAGATAGATAGATAGACAGATAGATAGATTATTTATAACTGCTTTTATTTTCTTGAGTGAATGACTTGTTGCCTTCAATTTGTACTTATATTAGTAGGGATGTAGGGTTCCAGTGGTAGAGATGGTATACTTGTTTCAGAATTCAGCTAAATGCTTTGTATGGAGGTATCTTTACTACATGTGAAGCTGTGTCAGGTGCATAAGATAAAATCGTTACCTACAGTAGACATCACAAGCTCACAGAAATCTTTGAGAAGGTTGAAGCACCTAC
The DNA here is from genome assembly GCF_040412425.1 of Macrobrachium rosenbergii. NCBI lineage: Eukaryota > Metazoa > Arthropoda > Malacostraca > Decapoda > Palaemonidae > Macrobrachium > Macrobrachium rosenbergii. The sequence continues at coordinate 31,515,341 of NC_089796.1, read as the reverse complement.
CAAGGTGCTGCTGCAGCAAAAGGGCAACCCTTTCCAAAGAGGTTCATCTGACGTGGTATTAGACATAATATAGTAGGTGCAGGTCTAGCTAAAATTGCTGGTATGCATCATGGCAGAGGAAAAGAACGATTTTAGTCCTTTTAGTATTTCTTAGATGGACCAGAGGAAGCTTTTAGAACAGGAAAAGGATAGGCCAAATTTAATTATTTACAAGAAGGAAAAGTTAGGAGTTTGTCTTTGCAATGACAATCGGATAAATGATACTACTTCCCGAATGGTATCTTTTGTGGATTATACAATACCTCGGACTCCCCTTTTCCTCTTTCATTATCTATTGCAGACTCTCTCTTTCACTCAAGATTATCTCAGATGTGTCACTGATTCTCTCTCTGTCTCATAAGCAACTCATCATAAGGTAATTTTTCACTGACTACCTCAGCCAAATTATGCTTCAGGTAACAGGTGGCCAGGTCCTTCCGAGCACAAAAATAATCAATTCCAGTGCTGAGTGTTGCATAGCGACAGGGCTCTTGGTGGACATTTTATTCATTGAGCGGATGCCAGGATTCATGATCATACAGATACTGTCTGAGAGTCACAAACTCAGGGGCTAACCTGTTTGATCAGCATTCCTTGCTATTATTCCCAAAATGTGGTATTCTTTGCCGTCATTGGTGTTCCCAGAATAATTTAACCAGTCACTTTTCATAATACAGGTCTGTCATTATTGATGAATAAAGCCATTAAAATACACAGTAATTCTGGGAAACGAATTGCTTGATACAGGTTGCATTTCTGCTGTGCTCCTTATACCATAGAGAGAGAGAGAGAGAGACAGACAGAGAGACAGAGAGACAGAGAGACAGAGAGAGAGCGTCAGCATGCAACTTGTCAGTGTCTTTAAACCCTAAATGTCTTTTCCATCAATTTTCAGAATTTTGGTGTTCTATATCTGCTTCCATTCTCTTCGACGCTGATTTCTTGATTCCGTTTACCTATTACAATTTGGATCTATCGCTTCTCGGCGATAGGCAATTTTTTGTAAGGTCTCCCTTCTTTGAATAATTTGTTCTCATCTGGTCTGAACTAGGTAGGTGCATGAAATTTCTGTCCTGTAGCATGTCAAGGTTTGGGATCTTTTTCCCGTTTACCTTTTCCGTAGCTCCAATTGCCTTCCTTAACTACAGTTAGGTAAGTTTACTGATGTAACTTTGCCCTCTACTTCTATCTCAAATCCTCCAAAATTGTTTTCTTGAACTTTGTATAAGCATTTTAATATTTGTAGCATTATCTCTGTTTAGTTCTATGCAAAAATAAATATATTGTCCTTTCAAAACTGATTCTCCTTTCGACAGAAGTATGGTATGGTAGCCATACCCCTTCGAAAGTACTATACTCTCCACAGAAGCCATGTAAAATAAGTTTAATCCTTCCGGCCAGCCCTAGGAGAGCTGTTAATCAGCTCAGTGGCATGGTAAAACTAAGGTATACTTACTTTTTTCCACAAAAGCACTTTTTTTTAGACCGCAACAGAAATTCCCCGTCTTCTTAATCTCTGAATTCTTGGTGTCTAATTCCGATCTGTAGAAGGCTGTTAAATAATGCCACGTAGACGTTATCTAAGGCTTCCTGCATGCCGAACTCTCTCTCTCTCTCTCTCTCTCTCTCTCTCTCTCTCTCTCTCTCTTGAATCACTTAAAAAGGCTTGAGAATTTTCTTCTGAGTAATTCAAATTTCCCACGTCCTGTATCTAACTGTCCTAACAGGTTTTGAATCCATAGTTTTCTTCATTATAGTTCTGATTTAATTAAAAAAACAGTCACTCACTCTGTTAGTTTCTCTGGCGTCATTGTGACCTATAAATTAGTAAAGTAGTTTGCACGCTACTTAGCTCTTTTTTTTTTTTTGAGGGGGGGTGGGGGCGGCTATGCTGGGTGCGTGATGAAGTTGTTAGCCCAATACCTACTTCCACACGCACATACTCACAGGGGTTCATAAACTGACAACCTGAAGGGTAGTGTCAATTGGTTCAACCTTTACTGCGGAGAAAGGGAGAATGGGGGAAACATTCATTATCAGTTCTCATATTATTTTAAATTATCACGTATCAAGTTAAAAAGTAAACAAAGGAAAACAAAACAGTGATGAAGATAAAACTGATATTTTGTAATTTATTAGAAATAGGTAAATAAATGTAAATAAAAGACAATGTACAAAAACACGTTTTGTTCGTAAGATATCAAATGTTTTTTTTTTTTTTTAACTTTTGTTCAACCATAAAAGTGGCTTAAATCGCGGACAGAATATGAAAGTAAAAAAAAAAAATGGATATCTTTTGTAAGTAATACATGTTTAGGAATATAAAACTTGATGACATCGTCATCAAATTTGACTTCAGTTCCACGCAATGCCATAAAGGTACTGCAAGAAGTTCATGCCTTTTATATTTTCTTAAAGTGCTTTTAGCTGCAGGTTAATCACTGTAATGCGAGTCTTAGATTTCCTCTACGGTCTACGTTGGAATTTTCTCCCTGCTTCCGTTTCTTTGCTCATAACAACCTTTAATCTCGTAAAACGTGCGTCATTTGCTTCCCTCGAGGCCAGTTCCCAATTTGGTCTCTCTTTATCTGATTCAGCCTTTTAGTCAGTGTATGCTCATAAAACAAATATGATATCAGTATAAAACGTTTCCAGTTCAGTGGTCTTCCGATGTATGAATTGCAGAGCAACGTTCTCGGGGCGACGACAGTTTCACTTGCGAGAGATTCTGCTACAAAAAACTCTAGAGGATCCTTTGATGTTTTAATTCCCTTCATAAATTGCATTTTCCATCTCATCGCGGATTGCGATGCGACATCTACGTCCGTCAATGTAGGTTTCCTCAGAATGTGAACCGATATCAATATATATTAAATAAGAGAGAGAGAGAGAGAGAGAGAGAGAGAGAGAGAGAGAGAGAGAGAGAGAGAGAGAGAGAGAGAGAGTGTGTTTTTTCAGTTGGTGTGAAATGGTAATACTTTAGTCATCCAGTGATCTTCAATAATAGTCTTTTCCCCTTTTCCTCTGTTCAGCTTATCCAATTATTGACTTTTGAATGGTCACAATTTGTTTAAGAATGTCCTATTCAATTTCAAAGATAAACGCCTTATGGATGGTTCCATACACGTTAAGAATGTTAGCTCGATCATCTGGTACAACTCTATATCAATAATGATAATAGCACTGCACCCATAATTTACTTATAATCACAGGGTAATTATAATTTTGTAGTAGAGTAAATATTTAGGAAAGGCTATATGAATCAGAAACACAAGAAGCGAGACACCAAGTGAAAAATGTTATTTTTCATATTCAAAAGTTTTGCATAATTTCCCTTCGTGGTGTTTATAACGCTGGAATTCTCGTGTCTTCGGCTGTTGAACTTTTGTTGTTGTTTATGGTTGTCATATCATAGGGTTTGGATAAAAGATTTAAGAAAGATCTCATCTTTATTTGTTTATATCCAATATACCGTTCATTTAATTTTTTTATACCATTGAAGCCTCAGCATAACAGACACTTCATCATTCTGAATATGTAACAGCTTCCTCTTTTCCTTAAGTCCGCCATTAATATTACTTTCATAGCTCTGTGAAAAACATTTCATGAGCGAATTAATGAAAAATACAAATGCTGTCCAAGTTATAGATGTGGTAATCGGATTCTGCCCAAAATTGTATACAGTATAATGTATTATATACAATTATTTTAAATAATAATAATATAATATATTATATATTATCTCTCAATCATAGTACATAAACGTGGTGTTAGGCAATCTGTGGACTGATAGATATCTTGCATAACAATAATAATATGTCAACTTTTCTCTTCATGTGGTTAAACATGAAATGAGTTCTCTCCCGTGATTTTTCAGCCGGAACTCCTATGGGAGTCTAGACCTTCATGGATCCTTTCCATGATTTCCCAGACCTTCCTACTGGCCTTTGTCCTGCTGCATCCTTGTCTACTTCTTCTTGAATAGTTGTTCCTCAGTCCTTCTTACGCATTTCCTAACTATCTCAGTCTGTGAGATTCAATGTTTTTATCAGTCACTCCAGCAATTCCTCATTCGCAATACGATCTTCCCAGAGCGCTCAGGGCATGGAATATAAGTCTGTGGTCACATATTTTCAAAATTTTCCATTTTCCTTGTCAGTGCCCATGCTTCTACAGCATGGTCTAATACAGGTCACCTTCCAACATTTTCCCATTTGCTCTGTTAATATATTTCGGGCGTCGAAAATTTCTTGTTCCTTTTGTTACACTGTCAGCCGAGGTAACCCCCACCCCCATTTTTCGCAGCAACCACTTGGTTGTACGTTTCCCTTTGCGTCCTTCCAGTTCTCTGTTCTCCATTCCATTTTTCTACCTTTTAAACATTTCTAACTATCTCTTCCTTAGACTGAATAACTTCTTTAATAACTCTAATAACTTCTTCCATTACTGTGATGAACAGACAGGGCACAGTAATGATCTCTGATGGACACCAACATTTAAGTAAAAAATTTATTGTCACCTCCCGCTGTATTCACTCTATTCTGTGTTATGACTATGTTATCACAAGCCTGATTTTTTTGGGTATCCACTACCTTCGTAAAACCAATTCAGTCATTCGTCTTAGTACTCTGCCCATTGTCTTTTCAGGATCCACAAATATGTGGTTTAATCTTCTCTTCATTGCTTTGACTTTTTTGTGGTTGTCTCATTATAGACTACTGTATAGCCCGCTGTCGACCTCAGTGGCATGAATCCAAACTAATAATTATCGATTTTAACACTTCCTCCTAGTCTTTCCTCCAGCATCTTTTCCTGTCTTTTCGTATCCCTCTCAATTAGCCTTATTCCTTTACTGCAAGGCTCTTTTCGCCCTATTTTGGTCTTGACATATTCTAAGAGGCTTACGGAGGACCAACTCTCCTGCTACTTTTAATAAGTCACGTATTATTTCGGATGGTCATAAGACTTCCCTTTTCCACCATTTCGAGGGCCTCTTTAACCTTTTCAGCTCTTATGTTTTCTATTGGTCCCTCTTTTATGCCAGCCTCCTCCAGTTCATGTTCAATTTTTTTCATTTCGAAGGTTTTCAAAATATTGCCCCCTTCGTTCGAGTATCTATTTCCAACTTTACTTTCTTCATTTTCAGATTTTATATAATTTGCCCTTTTTTCATCCTTCCATCTTTCCTCAGCAATTTTGCTATACTGTGTGTTTCCTCTTTTTCTCTCTGATGTGTAGAGATTATAATTCCATTCCCCCTAACTCTTCACCTTTGCCCTTATCGCTTGGCTTTAGCGTCCTTCCCCTTTTTCCTTTAAACATCTCTGTCCTCTTTCAAAGCCTGGAGACTCTCTTCTCTCAATTGCCCTTTGGACATCTTCATTTCACCACCAAGTCTCTTTCTCTGGAACCAGTCTCCAATGTCTCCCCTCATACTTCTGCTGCCGTTTGTACGCCTTTTTTCAAGACATTTCCAACGAATACTTTTGATGCTACCTTTACTTTCAGTTTATCTTGGTAATTCCTTTTGACCTTTCATTTTCCTGTTTCCACGTTTTCATTTTTTTGAACTGCCGTTTCTCATCTTTTATCACCTGTCCGTCACTATTAAGTTAGTTCATATTTTTCATTATATTATATTGTATTTTTCATTATGATATAGTGTGTGTCAGTTTTCAACTCGTGCTTGTTACCGACCTCTCACTTGGCTTTTAAACTGAGTTCAACAACTCCTGTTCAAATCCAGTATTAGTGATAGTCAATTCCATGAATAATATCATTTGCACTCTGGCTATGGACCATAAAAATGCTAAGATAAACTATTTTAGGGAATATTGGTTGTTTTATTTTCGGCATCGTATTACGAACTGACCTTAAAAATGAAAACTACATCTGTATACCATGTCCATTCATAGTTTATTATTGCTGAAAGGTGTTTGGTAAATGGGGCTCTGAATTTTATTTTTTATTCCCTTCGGAAAGTTACAATAGGATGATTTATTGCTCAGCCTTTTGTATAAATTTTAATGCGAACTCTCATAATTTTTTTTTCATGTTTTGTACAAAGTAATTTTTAAATAATGTAGTTTTTCAAGTATAAGATTTCATAAGTCTTGTATCATGCAACTTATTTTATCTATTTCCTTGAAGCTGAACCGCCAAAAAATCACTATATTTATCATTTAGTACTTGCACTTTGTTCCTTATTATTAACTTAGTAATATGAATGAATTGTAGACAGATGCACTTTTCTTTTTAAAACATATGTTCGTAAATAAGTAAATAAGAATACATGTGTAGTCATATCAACTATCTAACATTTGTTTCTGTGATATATAGGACTGGTAAGTCATTCTGTATATGAGAAATTAAATGAAAGTTATAATAACGATGATAACAATATGTATTTTTACGTTGAGAATGATGGCAGTGACAATCATATGGTATAAGACAGAAATATTGATATTTATATACAAATCCATAATTATTTGTACAGTAGATTTAACAAATTATCTTTCGCACTTTTATGTCAAGTTGCTCTTCACCTTTATGTTAAATAGGCACTATTTACCTACCATTTTAACACTATATAAAAAATATGTGAAATTTTAAGTTATAGTGGCACTTTCCAAAACGAAATATAAGCATGAGATAGTCAAGCTGAGTTGAAAATGTTTAAGCTAGAGAACACTAAGCTTAAAAGAATCCTACTGAGACATACAAAAATTTGCAATAAGACTTTCTGGAAGTACACACCTAAATGATCATGGGTTTGGAGATAATGTTCAGTTTTAAAGATTTTTGTCTTATGACATGAGGGTTACACTGTTGCAACTTCCTTAAAAGTTAATTAGGTAGTGTCAACAGGAAATAAGGTAAAGGGGAGTCACTTCATTCATGACAACTCTTTGTTACTTGGTTAATAACTTTAGCCTGCGTCAAGCTCACTTAAAAAACTGTTATCATGATCATTACATTAAATGTTTTCCTTGTGTCAGTGGCTTTAATCATATGCTCTGTTTTCTGTATTTTCCAGATAAGACCTCTTTCAGAGGTGAAATGGTGTTGTTAATATTTGACCTGAACCCCAGGCTACTACTTCATGTCCGAGGCAGTGCTTATTCACTTAATTGCAGTAACTCTGAATTACACAGAACAACAAAGGTAGGTAGGTTCATGTTATATTAAGGTGGTGTTGTTTATAAATAAGCCAGCATTCATTGCACTGGCATGGGCTCTTGCTCCTAGAGCAGCCCGTGAGATTTAAGGTGTGGTTTTATGCTCTTGTCATGCACGTGGTGCCGAATGTTAGTACATTGTAAATGGTCATCATCTCAAATGATCAGCTGCCCATCTTAGTTAGCCAGTCTTATGGCTTGAAGGTTTTGAAGCTGAACCCTTGCCCTACCCATTTTCCATGCGTAGTGGAGCTCTTCAGGAGGAAGCAGACATACTGCAGGTGTTTGTGGAGAGGCCATAATTCCTCAGGAATGTCATTGCTGGCAGTCATATTTCTGACATTTTCTAAAAAAAAAAAAAAAAAAATAAAAAAAAAAAAAATAAAAATGGTCAGTAAGAAGTGTCTCTTGGGTGACAAACAGAGATAGGTTTATTTTTAATATATTTAATGTTTCTAGGATCCTAAGCCAGTGATTCTTCAGGGCAGTGTCTGTGATGTTAATGGCCGAGACAAAACAGTGGGTGCAGGCCTGTGGCCCTGGTTTCCGGCAAAGTGCCCTATGTAGCTCCTCTTAAGCATGGCCTGATAGCCTCTTTGCAAGGTGAATTGCAGCTTATTCCCTTATGGGTGGCAGGGCATCTATGTACAGAGTACTTGAAGAGTGGGCTACTTCCTGGTTTTTCATGGGATCATTCACCAAAGGAGGTTGGGATCTACATTATGAGGCTATCCGTTTTCTTGCTAGTGTAATAAATTATGTATTTCATAGCTCCATAAGGTTCTGGAAAGGAGATGTGATTTAATATTAACTCTTTAATGGCTTGTTCGTCATTCTTGTACTTCAAGTCCGTGTATGGATGGTACTATATTCTAATTGCAAATAAGTCGTTTTTACTACAGGGGGGCCACTTCGTTGCAATGGTTATGTAGTAAATTGCTCAGTTATTTTCTTTGTTTGAGTAGCTATTATTATTATTATTATATTATTATTATTATTATTATTATTATTATTATTATTTTTTTTTTTCAGTAGATGAAACCTATTCACGTGGAACAAGCACACAGGGACCAGTGACTTAAAATTCAAGCTTCCAAAGAATGTTGGTTTCAACCTCCCGCCGCAGACCCCACACTGCAGCAGCAACTGATCATGATACAGAGCCAGTGATTTTTCATCACCCTGGGGGAGACGCAAACCCACGACAGTTGAGTGGCATGCCACGACACTAACCACTATACCAGCTAAAGTAGCCCTTTCTATTCCCGTGCGGGTGATTTGCCAGGTGGAAGAGTGTGAGACTGTTCTTTGGATATGAGCGCCGGTGGCTTTGTTTGAAGCAGTTGGGGCAGTTGCTAAGTCGTTATGGCAAAGCCCTGGGTTTTTTGTTATTACATAAATCTCCCTGCTTCTGCCATTGTTCATCAGGTTGATTATACTGTTCAGAAATGTAACTTCACTAAGATGTTGCTGCTGTAATGTGCATGCACATGGTGCACGTAGGTAGGAGAATGTTGCTCGATGATGCCCACATAATTTTAAATGTTCCTGTCCGACTGCCGATATCTCCCTTTACGGAATCTATTAAGGCCTCATGACTGCGTTGCTGGATCTGAGATTTTCCTAAAGGCACAATGAGCTTCCACTAAATTTTATCAATTCTACCCCTTGGTTGAGCTGACCATTATTATATAAACCCTTGAAAAGGCACAATGACTGAACTCGTATGAACAACAGTAAAACTGTTCTTTTAATCATCACCTCACGTGGTCATTTTTCCAATATCTTCTTTCTTGACACGTGAATATCTGCCACTACGAGTGTACCTATTACTCCTCTGGAACTAATGAAACATTCAGCTGAAATCTTCTGATGATCATTCCAGTCTCATTCTTTTTCATCATCCATATAAACATACGAATTCACGCAACAAATCACATGTTTTGCCAAAGGCTGCGCAACCGTGCCATACTTGAAGAACAGACTTAAAAGGTGTGTTCACACTACAGTAACGAAATGACAATAAATACCTCTATGTAAAATATATTACGCAAATTAAGTGAGTAGGTTATACCGAATGTAGGACGACAGTGTCTTCTTTTCTACTGACATCAGTTCCTCGCTGGGTGAGCGGGTTCCGTTCTCAGCTACCACTCTGTTGGTCGCGAGTTCGAATCTCCGACCGGCCAGTGAAGAACAAGAGGAATTTGTTTCTGGTGATAGAAATTCCTTTCTCGCTATAATGTGGTTCGGATTCCACAATAAGCTGCAGGTCCCGTTGCAAGGTAACCAGTTGGTTCTTAGCCACGTAAAAATAAATCTAATCCTTCGGGCCAGCCCTAGGAGAGCTGTTAATCAGCTTAGTGGTCTGGTTAAACTAAGATATATACTTAACTTTTTTTTCTACTGACATCGATTTTATCTTTGTCGTCAGATTATTTTCATAAAAACCGGGATCTCTACCTCTCCAATCCTTTACACTTTGTTTAATCTCCTCCCATCTTCACTACTTAAGATTTTTATGAACCGTGCAGATATTATTAATTCAAGCTAAAGAGTCATATAATGGAAGTTCTCATTCTAAAGAAAATGATAACCTCAATTACCCTTTTCTTTAAAACACCTATCTTTTTAAATTTCCCCTCGACGGAAGGGTAATACATGACATACTTGCCTTTAGTGGGTGATGAAATGGGCTATCATGGGACAAAGGTCAATTACGGTTTTAAGGACATGATCAGAGATATCCAGGCTGGGGTGGTCATATCACTGTTGACACTTTCAGGGATGAAGTCAGTGGTTTCTGTAGAGTTACATTTGTAAAGGGACTTGATGTCCATAGCAGCTACTATGTGTCCCTCAGGAGAATCCTTTACTGCCTCTAGGAAATCAGCAAACAATCTCAGAGTATATCTGAAACCTGGATGTAGGCGGTTACTGGGCATATATGAATTTGCATATTCCTATATACCCTAGATTGAAATCTCCAGTGACTGGAGGGAGGGAGGTTGCTACTCTCGGCACTTTATACCTTGCCTCATCTTATAGTTTTGCAGCTATCTTAGGTAGTATTCCTCCTTGTCAGTAAGTACAAAAGCTGCAGTCTTATTAACTAGTCGCAATGTGAGGTTGCTCTCTTTTAAAGAACACAAACAAGAGACTTTTGGTTCCCTTTAACTGCTGGAAAAGGGAAATGTAGCGAGAAGCACAGAAAAACCACAATCAAATATTAGGCCAACATCTTAAGTTATTTTTAAATCAGGAGAAAGAAAAGTTTCATGTCCTGGAATTAGTAAGATTCGTTACTGGGGGAAGAGAGAGAGAGAGAGAGAGAGAGAGAGAGAGAGAGAGAGAGAGAGAGAGAGAGAGAGAGAGAGATAATTAGTTGGATGAAGGTAAAGCTTTCATTCTCCAAAAGATACCATCGTATTCAGTGTCATAGATTTTATTCTAATTAAAATTTTATCTGTATTTTCTCTTAATATCTTATTGTTAGAAATAAAAAATTCTGTCACTTTTGCCAGGATTATATGAAATGGTTCATTTCCTTGAATTCTAAAACATCAAGGGTAGTTAGCAGTCCCGTGCCGGAGCCAATAGCCAAATTAACTTTTATTTCCTTATATAAATATTACTTTCTAAACGTACTAGGTTATTCATGCCTTCAAAGATGACGGTAATATGAAAGATTGTCGAAATGCCAAATTCCGACCCAAGGAACATTATGTTCCGTCCCGAAGCTCAAACTAAAGTGGCCTTATTCTGCAGAATGAAATATTGGCCAGTTTTAAGAAAGGCCGCCCCTGGATGGTGGAGGCAGTTCGAAAAATGAGCTTAATTACTAATGGCTTTTCTTAATTAAGCAGAGGACAAATATGGATACACATTGTGTTATATTACAGAGAGGATCTGCAGTCATCGAAGTGATCGAGTAATTGAAATGGTTCTTTCATGGAAAGTCCCGAAAAAGAGAAAGGTGACTGATTTTGAAACGGTTGAAGTAATGTTAGATATTTCATTCAGTTCAGGGTTTGGAGAGAGTGAGTGATTTCAGTATAGATGCAGTAAGAAGATAGATACTGGAAAACTGAAGAGAGAGAGAGAGAGAGAGAGAGAGAGAGAGAGAGAGAGAGAGAGAGAGAGAGAGAGAGAGAGTTTTTGTTTACAATTAACAGATATAGAATTCTCATCTTGCTTTTTTCCATGGTTTTCAATAACAGTTCCGTCAGAAAAAGGTGGAGCTTTTCTTTTTTGGGGGAGGAGGTTATTTAATGAAATATTCTCAGCTTCAAGAAGAAATCTTCTCGATATGCAATAAGCCAGAAAGGTATTCTGCATATAACGAGAAGGCGAGAAAATTATCTGGACCATTAAATTAATGTATTGCTTTAACAATAAAATAAAGAGGAAATAGTGTCATCAGAAAACTGTTTCTTCTCGGTCTTGTAAAAAGTCTCCTGAAAGATGAGGCGAAGTCGTGGGATAATGTTGCACTTGAAATAAATACTTTGACTGTTGTTCCTAACAACGTCGGTCCTTTTGCTTCAAAGTGAATATCAGAGTCTGTTTAACTTATCAAATATGAATTATTTTATTTAAAACTCAAAATTAACAGGAATAAGATAATTGATTAGAGGATGTGTTGATTAAGTAACATTACTAAAGCTATTCATAAATTGATTGACATTATGTACCCTAAGAGCACGAATATTAATAAAAGAGCTAATGTTGTCAACACTGGTCGTTAATTAGTTTGATAAAAATTATTGATGATGACGCAATACCGTTCCGTTCTTTCTGAGTTGGTCTTGTAAGGAAATAAAAAAAAAAAAAAAAATGGTGTACTCTGGAAGGATGTGTTTTCTTTTCCTTGCACGATATAATGTTACGTTTAGCTACGGTCTAACTTGGTCTTGTGGGACTTGGCCTTTCTTTAGACTGACACTTGACTTCGCGCGACTTGGCTATCTGCAGGTTTACACTTGATTTCGTCGTGAGTGAAAGTTGGCCTTTCTTTTAAGTGAGAATCCGACTTTTGTTAGGGTGGGACTTCACTTTCTTTAGTACGCAAATTGTCCTTTCTTTAAGGTGAGATGGAAATACGCTTGCTCTTTATCACCAAGAAGAGAAAATCCTTTCAACGGAAAAGTTTTTGTCACTATGTTTTGAGACGTTGAACCAAAGTGAGTTTTCGTACCACATCGCAGGGATGATTAGAAGTTTAGGAATCTTCTTCTGAAACTTAAGATTTCGTCTTTGGTATTTCAGTTATTTAAAGTTTCATAATTTACAAAGGATAACTCTCTCTCTCTCTCTCTCTCTCTCTCTCTCTCTCTCTCTCTCTCTCTCTCTATTTCATTTATATGTGCGAGCGTGTGCATTTAAAAATGCGATATGCCATCGCCATTAGTTATTATTATAAACGCCAATTTGGCACAGTACCATTGTTGCAGATTCTGGCAAAATGATCCTGCCAGAGGGGTCGCGCCCTCTGGTTACCCTTGCGGCCTTCGTGGGCCAAGAATAATTCTAGCTGTTTACTATAGGCTAAGGAATGTAATGTTAGCATATTTGATCAACATTTAGTTACAACGATTTATGTTTAATTGGTGTTTGCCATTTATTCTTTTGTTATTTTTATACCTCATGCACTTAGATGAGTGCCACAAGACACTTATAAAGTCAGTGCCACCTTTGTATTACAAGGAGCGTGGCCAGCTATCCAGAAGGCGCAGGCACGTCCCCTTGCCTTCTTGTAATTTCAGGAACTTCATTCCAAACATCCCCCCCCCCCCCTCTTTTTCCCTTTGCATGCTTATCTTAAAAGTCTAACGTAAAGTCCCCATCGTAGAGTAAAAATGGCGAACCCTTAAAATGATTAAATAAGTCTTAAGCTGAAATAATTTTACTTCCCTTTGATTACACCCTTTTCAGGTGCTTATTACAAGTGTTAGAAGAGTGTCATGAGATTCGGTGCCAAGTCTGGCACGGGTCTACCAACCGACGTAAATGACGGTGTCAATTGAACCCCAGTATATTTCGTCATTTCAGTGCCGTTTAAAAGGCAAACTAACCGCATGCATTTAGGGGATATCTAGAATTAAGTAACCATTTATTTTAATTCTTGAACATCAACCTTTCTTTTCATTTTTTTGCCACAGCCTCATATGCCGTGATCTTATAATCCTAATTAATTCACATTGTTCGAGTCCCTTAATAAAGTTATCACTGTGTAACCAAATCCAAAGTAATTACTCTCTTGCGAGTGATGAAATTACCTTATGTCCTGTTAGAGTAATTTGTTCCAGTATGTTGTCAACAGTAATGCCGCAGAGTTTCATAAATCCTTTAGAAGTAAAGTTCATTGCAAGGCAGAATGTAGAATAACGTAAAGCATTTTCTGCTAATTCTTGCATATATCGATGTTCACACCCGAATAAAGGTGTGTACATCGTCTTGTGTGGGGAGCTATTATGATTAGCAAGAATTCGGTAGAAAATTGCTCCCTTTTTCGTTTCCTGTCTGCCAATCGATCGATAGACATATCTGTCTTTCGACATACGTGCCTACCTATCTATCAGCCTGAGCTGGACACAGGGTTCGCACGGTCAGAATACAAGGGATTAAAACCGATTGTAGACCACTCCCTTTAAGTAGATAATTCCTTATTCGAGGCAAAAGTGAATTTGTCTGGCTGCTTCTTTACAGGCAAACTCCCCCACGCCCCATAGCTGAAAATGACTCAACTCCCTATGTGCCTGGACGTGCCCCCTGCCCATAGGAGAGGGCATAAAAGCAACCAGCAGACCAGGGCTCGCTCTCAGGCCCTAGCTGGACGACATGGGTTAAAGACCAGATGGACACACTCACCACCACGCCCTTGGCTGGACGATGCCCTTAGCCCACGACTTCTCAGTATCTAACCACGTGCCCTTCAAAGTATATTTTTACCTTCGCGCACTTCAACCGCCAACCACGTGTTCCCTTCTCTGCTGGCCTGATCGATAACCCACTCCATTAGTCATGGCCTTCGTGAAGTTCTGCGCTGGAACCAAATTGCCCCGGTAAAGTGCTCTGAAAAGAAGTCCATTCATCCGACCAGTGGAATCACCAAATCTCTTCGCCCTCTGAAATCGGAAGTCATCCTCGGACCGCCTTTTGCGCTGGAACTAAGCCATTATTAACGGTAAAGTGCTCTGAAAAGAAGTCCATTCAGTCATTATCCTTTTTGTTTTCAAAATTGGCGTATAATTTGTGTATCAGTAATCACCGAATCTTTTGTTAATCTTTCACCAGTGCTCTCGAGTGTCCAGTTTCATTTATCCCATTATTAACTCATCAATAGCTTAATTGACACCCTCAGTGCAAATGTTCTTTATGTAAATATATTCTGTAAGTTTATCCATGTTTTGTCTGTTTTCATTACTGGCGTATAATTTGTTTATCTCTTGTTTTTGTTCGAGGGACCCATTTTGTGGAATCTTATCTGGACTGTGTCAGAAAAATCTCCCAGTTTCATTTATATATGTAGGATTCCCTATAGGATCAATAAATTAATCGCATTTCTCATTTATATATATATATAAATGTTCTTTATGTAAATATATATATAAGTTTATGTATATGTGTTGTGTGAAATATTTCCCTTCAGTACTTAAGAGCCTTGACGGCTCAGATGAATGCCCTTTTTCCTCTTGTATTTATTTCTCTGACCCAGTAAGTCAGAATCACAAGGCAAAAGTATCTGTATCTGCTTACCTGTCTCACAGAAAATATCTTCAAACCAGATTATCCACAAAAACATATAAAAATATATATATATATATATATATATATATATATATATATATATATATATATATATATATATATATATATATATATATATATATATATATATGAATGTCCCGGATACTTACTTCACTCTGGACGGCAATAGATGAATAGGGAGTTATTTTATTTATTATACATCTGACTATATATTAGGACAATTATATAAACAAAAGAAATATATATTCATGTGAGGAAAATTATAAATCCAGGGTTCTCTTAACGAATTATATATATATATATGTATATATATATATATATATATATATATATATATATATATATATATATATATATATATATATATATATATATATATATATATATATATATATATATATATATATATATATATATATATATATATATATATATATATATATATATATATATATATATATATATGTGTGTGTGTGTGTGTGTGTGTGTGTGTGTGTGTGTGTGTGTTTGTGTGTTTAAGAATATGAATTTATCTTTTAAATGAAAAAGACTACGTATTTTATTCCTGGTAAACCGTTATTTTCGCATGAAAGCAACTCCTATTTTCTTAAAAGAAAAGTATTGTTAGCCGATGAAAGCCTGTCAAAGAAAGAAAAGTTTATCAAGCAAGTGGGGGAGAAGCATTCACGGCTATAGGTACCAATGTCAACAACGTGAGCCCCTCCGGCATATCGTTTACGTAAAATAAACATTGACATCAGCGGAGGAGAATCACTACTCATCAAGGGGAGTCAATACGTGTGTTTGGATTGTATGGTTTGCGTACATGTTATTATGGAAAGAACAAATCAGTTTGTGAAAGATTGGGGCAGAAGTTCAAATCTCATTTTAATATTCAACTTTTATCTTTTGAACTGTGTTATATACCTTTTGTTTGCTTGGAAATTTAATTACGGTCAGAATGAAACGAACTTGGTACTTGGTCTTTTTCATTGTTTTTTTTTTTTTTTTTTTTCTACTTCGAAAGTTTTTTTCACCGTGAAAGAGTCTAAAATCACCCTGTTACTTTTTTAGTTCTCCTACTCTTTCATTCTTGTTGTTTTGCAGGTTTCCTTAAAGGGTTGCCTAGACAGAAGCATTCTGTTGGCCGTTCCATCGGCTGCTGTATTAATAGAGAGAGTAGAATCATCTAAGATCATCTGATGCGGCCTTCTTGACAAGGAGATTGTCATTTTACGAAAGAACTTCGGCTAGTTATAGCACCAGATGGACATATTTTTTACATAGCCATTTACTTATCAAGGTACACAGTAACAGTTGCTGAAACTTAGGTAATGAGCCTGTCTGATGGGGATGAATAGAATGATACATAAAAAAAAAAAATAACCGATGCACATTAAGCGATAGCTTTCTTCATATGATATGAATATAAAACAAGGTTTTAAATTGTCTGGGAAAGAATAGAAGAAAATCCGGACAAAACTCATGACACCTGATTGGAAGCTGAGGGTGCATTAAAAATGAGGTAAATAAATTGCTCATTATTCATAACATCATGTTTTGATTTCAGAATGAGTAATGAGATTTTTTCACCTTATCATAATTGGGAATGAATTCGACTAGTCCTAAAAGTCTTGAAGTCACGAAGCAGAGAGACAGGAATGAATTAATGGAATGAAATGATGGGATTTAGGACTTTGGAAGATTAATACCGCCAGAGTGATTTTGATTACCCGCAATATGGGCCATTACTTAGAATAGAGCAAATACTACCAAAACTGCTCGCGAAATCGCAAGACAAATGACAAATTGCATAAAATCATCGGTCATGATTTTTTACTGGGAAAGATTATTCATTTTGAGGTGATATGGGGATTGTCGTGAAACAACTGGATCCGTTTTTTCTCGATAATCCTTCACAACGTTCAGGACATGCGAACAGAAGGGAGACGCGAACGGCCGAGTTCGTGGTTCTCATTTATGTATGATATGTCCGAGAAAAATTATGTCATTTAGTTTGACTGCACAGGCAGTGTTATGAATATTAAAAGGGCTCTTTCTGATGCTAATCACTTTGCATTTTTGCCATTCGAGGCTTAGCGTAGTTGATGTCCAGTCAAAGTGTAGTCTGATGATTCAGAAATACGATTCATGTGAAACTGTAACTTTCTGAGACCGATGTCATGGGTTTTACGGGTTTCGTGAAACTTCTTTTTTGGAGTTGTGTGCCTTGTGGCCGACCACGTGTCCTTTAGTTTATTGTGTGTTAAATTTTGAGTCTAATTTTGTAATAAAACTGTAGAAAACCCAAATGAATCTCGCTGGACCTTCTGTTGGATGTTTGCAGATTTTTGCCCTTCAGGCCAGGATGTCCAGAGTCAACAAACATCTCGACTCGGAACTAGTGCGTCGGAGGTAAAAATTCCCGATTGGGATAATCAAGACAAAATGTTGTGGTCATCTCAGGAAATGGATTTTCAGTTTTCTATCAGAGAAAACTATTGTGCCGGCTTTTTCTGTCCGCCCTCAGATCTTAAAGACTACTGAGGCTAGAGGGCTGCAGATCGGTATGTTGATCATCCACCGCCCAGTCATCAAGCATACCAAATTGCAGTCCTCTAGCCTCAGTAGTCTTTACTTTATTTATGGTTAAAGTTAGCTATATTCGTTCGTCTGGCAACGATATAGGACAGGCCACCACCGGGCCGTGGTTAAAGTTTTATTGGCCGCGGCTCATACAGCATTATACCTACACCACCGAAAGATAGATCTATTTTCGGTGGCTTTGATTATACGCTGTACAGAAAACTCGAGTGTGCCGAAGGAACTTCTTCGACGCATTTTTTACTTGTTTCAAATGTCGCGTAACACCGCATCTCAGTGGGAGTAACCCTTCTCAAAGGAAGGACTTGGGCTTTTATAAGAAAGGTCGTGAACTTTCTTTCGGGAGGGAATTATCCTTCCTCTTTGGAGTTACATGACCTTTGTTTGTGCTGGAGCCCGACTTCATTTAGGGCGGGACTTGACCCTACACTTAGGCGAGTCTTGGGACTATTTTAAAGTTGGAACTAACCTCTTTGCAATGGGACCTGCCTTTCTTCTGTGCGAACTTAACTTGGAGCTTCTCTCGGGTAAGAGTACTTCATGAGCATAACACTGCCTCGTCTGTTCTCCTGTGATTTTCATTAATCTCTTTCAAGTGTTCCCTAGCCTTTTGAAAATGATCATTCTCTCTCCCAGTCTTTGTCTCTCTGTCTGTCGGTCTGTCTCTCTCTCTCTCCTTTGCATATTTATGTGCAAAGGAGTTGAGTAATTTTATTTTATGGCAGTAAAATCATTTTAAAGGTAAAAAATGGATCAAATTTTTAAACTTGAAGAGATATTTCCGGTAGGGAAAGGGGAATGAATATTCACAGCAGAGGACAAAGGTTGAATGATCATTTACGTACGAAGCTGAGATGTTGAATTTTTTTACTGCGGCAACGAACATTCATCAATTCATATAATTTCCTATCCTTGTGAAACAACGAAATGCAAGAATTTTCTGAAAAGGAACAACGAGAGAGTGTTTTCTTTACATTTTGTTGAATATATATATATATATATATATATATATATATATATATATATATATATATATATATATATATATATATATATATATATATATATATATATATATATATATATATATATATATATATATATATATTTCTGACTCACGTCAGGATTAACAGGTCTCTCAGGTGGAAAGCAAGGGCGTTATCCACTCGGCCACACAAGTCTAAAGAAGTTTGAACCTGAGATAAACTGCACTAAGGAATACCTGGGCAAGCTAACTGCTTGCATACCAGCCGAGTTTTCCCAAAGATTTTCGACTAGACAACATTTCATTCGAATTATCATCTTCCGGAGTGAATAAGATATAAATCATCAACACACAATCACGTAACCCAGGTCTCTCAGGTGGAAAGCAAGGGCGTTATCCACTCGGCCACACAAGTCAGAAATTTATTTCTGTTCCACACGTGATTGTGTGTTGATGATTTATATCTTATTCACTCAGAAGGGATAATTCGAATGAAATGTTGTCTATTGGGTCATTGCTGAGTCGGGAAGTTGGGAAAAATCGCTGGTATGCAAGCAGATCAGGTTCCAACTTTTTAGACTTGTGTGGCCGAGTGGATAACGCCCTTGCTTTCCACCTGAGAGAGATCCCGACGTGAGTCAGAAATTTATTTCTGTTCCACACGTGATTGTGTGTTGATGATTTATATCTTATTCACTCAGAAGGATAATTCGAATGAAATGTCGTCTATTGGGTCATTGCTGAGTCGGGAAGTTGGGGAAAACTTCGCTGGTATGCAAGCAGTTAGCTTGCCCAGGTAATTCCTTGGGTGCAGTTGCTCTCAGGTTCCAACTTCTTTTTAGACTTGTGTGGCCGAGTGGATAACGCCCTTGCTTTCCACCTGAGAGACCTGGGTTGATCCCGACGTGAGTCAGAAATTTATTTCTGTTCCACACGTGATTGTGTGTTGATGATTTATATCTTATTCACTCAGAAGGGATAACGAATGAAATGTTGTCTATTGGGTCATTGCTGAGTCGGAAGTTGGGGAAAATCGGCTGGTATGCAAGCAGTTATAGGTAATTCCTTGGGTACAGTTATCTCAGGTTCCAACTTCTTTTAGACTTGTGTGGCCGAGTGGATAACGCCCTTGCTTTCCACCTGAGAGACCTGGGTTCGATACGTGAGTCAGAAATTTATTTCTGTTCCACACGTGATTGTGTGTTGATGATTTATATATATATATATATATATATATATATATATATATATATATATATATATATATATATATATATATATATATATATATATATATATATGGAACTAATTAACACATGAACACGTGTTTCACGGAAATAAATTTACTCATAGATCAAACCCATATATACCAACTGGCCAACTCCTATGTTTTAGTTGGTAGCATCATGTGAGACGGGTTCGATTCCGACATGAGTCAGAAATTTATACAGAGTATATATATATATATATATATATATATATATATATATATATATATATATATATATATATATATATATATATATATATATATATATATATATATATATATAAGTGAATGTTTGTATATTAGTTTGGATTCTATAGAAATCCAAACGGCCTAACAGACCCAGGCAAAATTTTGCACACTGCCCCTATGTTACCCCAGAAAGGTTTTTAACTGAAAATCAAACCCCTACCCCGTGACAGATATGGAAAGACAGATCAAACAAATGAAATTTTTGTTTTTACATCCCCTTTTCCCTCAGCTTTTTGGGTTAATTCTCATTTTTACCTGACACGCCACCGTTTTATCCCGGCGCTGCCAGACGTATGATTAACCTATACAATAAATCCAAATCCCCTATGACATCAATTTTTTACCAGAATTTACGTGAAATTTGATAATAAATTATGAGAATTATTAATGTAATAATTGTTTATTACCTCAATAAAATCAACATTGAAAACCTATATCTGTTTAAATATGGTTTGCAACCCTCGCCACGGTAAAAAGTAGCAGACCAAATGCTTCTGTGATAGACATACCCCTCATTGAAAAAATTACTCGCGACGAAATTACCACCTTTTTCTCAGTGTTCAAGCCAAATGTATCTTTATCATACCTTGCAAATAAAATACAAATTCTTAAGTACCCTGTGGTACTGCCATCATCATAATAAAAACTTCGTTGTTATGGGCACAGCTTGGAGACCAAGAAATAATTCATCGACGAGACGAAACAAATCCATCACCATTCGCGCACGCATTAATATTAAGAGACTAAATGCTTCTGTGATAAAACTACCCCCTCTAGAAAATTACTCTCGATGAAAACACCAAATTTTTTTCAATGTTCATCTTAAGCCAAACATACCTTAATTATACCTTGCCAATAGAATACAGATTCTTAAATACCTTGATGTATTACCATCATCATATCTAAGTACTTAATCCACAAAAAAAAAAAATCATCATTTATTGACAATTTCCATATTAGACCATTCAGACTTCGGCCTACACTTTCCCTCAGAAACGTCAAAGGAAACAAACGCATTCGTTAACACGTGCAGGAAACCGAAAACAGTTGCAGCTCTTTTTACGGTGTCTTAAACTACAATTGTGATAATAATTTAATATTTATGTAGACAACGGACACTGTATCTTTAGTAGTAGCTCTTCGTTGGTTGAGTCGGTAGAGCTGTGGACTGGAACTCGCTGGGCCGGAGTTCGATTCCCCGGCCGGCTGATGAAGAGTTAGAGGAATTTATTTCTGGTGATAGAAATTCATTTCTCGCTATAATGTGGTTCGGATTCTACAATAAGCTGTAGGTCCCGTTGCTAAGTAAGCTATTGGTTCTTAGCCACGTAAAATAAGTCTAATCCTTCGGGCCAGCCCTAGGAGAGCTGTTAATCAGCTCAGTGGTCTGGTAAAACTAAGGTATACTTAACTTTTGCTGGCTTAGACCGACGTCAACATGTACGATATTTCCTTTTTTTTTATTCGTTCAAATACGAATTTCCCATTAATTCGTTCGTTTCTTCCTCGTTTTTACCTTTAGAATTATATATATTTATTTCCATCTTTTATCAACGCTTATTTATTAAAAACAATAAATACCGAATGCCTAACATTCCTCCAAGAAGGGAAAGACTTTGATTCATGATTGCATCATTGTACGAACTGACCAAGTTTATAGATGCCTTACGAGTAACTTATACGCAATTCTACGCTAAGGAATTTGATGTCATTGTAAAGATAATGAGTTGTAATTTATTATGTTAAAAGCGTCCCTAAAACCAATGTAAAAAATGCGCATCACCAGTTGAAGTTAGCCATATAGGAAAGTGTTTTGCCACTTTTTTTCTTAACATGATGAGGGGGTGGAAGGCTAACTTTTGGGGCAATTTTCACTTAATAGGCAAGAAGTAAAAAGGCATAACAGTATAAACTAAATATTTCTTATTAAAAAAAGATGTCAATTCTCATACAATATTAATGTATGAGTTTAAATTAGAACTGCGGTTGGTTCAGTTCTGTATGAATTCGACAGTAAAGTTTACTTTTATTATAGTAACACATATAAAAAGACATCATTGACGTAGGCCTATAACGAATCGTCTGTATCACATGGAAATATTGGCTTAGATTTTTATTGCATGATTTGGTCTTATAACAGCCTACAAATAGTGTTGAAGGGTCTAACAGTGAAATGAATAATGCCTATACATAATGTATTTATATTCTGATCAGAGCTTCTGAAATGCTTTCCAGATGAAATACAGTGGCAAACTGTCACGAAATTGGTGTTAACCTGTCCACAAGTGCAATTACCTGCCAGTTGGTCAGAAGATATTTAGGTAATATCATCTCTTCTAGTGAGTGGACTGTCTCCGCCTACAAATTGTTGTCAACACGTAAATTTTAATGGCAGTTTCGATGAACTGACAGAAGAAATGACAGGTAAACTTGGGGTGTTAGGGAGGAGAAAGTGGGAGAATGATAGTTTATCGAATGTCATTCAGAATTTTTCTGGGCAATGCTGGGTTGGTCAGCTAGTGTGTGTGTGTATATGTATATATATATATATATATATATATATATATATATATATATATATATATATATATATATATATATATATATATATATATATATATATATATATATATATATATATATATATATATATATATATATATATATATATATATATATATATATATATATATATATATATATATATATATATATATATATATATATATATAATATATATATATATATATATATATATATATATATATATATATATATATATATCTTTATATATATATATATATATATATATATATATATATATATATATATATATATATATATATAAAGATAAAAGTATTGCAATGCATGTCTTAGTTACTGGGGAATTGAAGGTTACCTGCGATCACTAAAATATTATCTTGAATAAAAATTTACTTAGAAATGAGTTACATATGCATATATACAATTCAGGTACAGTATGCAGCAAAACTCTTGCGACTTTTTTTTATTTTTTTACTGGACAAACGTTGTTCTCATGTTGCCACTTAGTATTAAAACTTATATTTTACTTTGTAAACATGTGTATGTATAAGGAAAAGATGGTCACTTGTTATGTAGAATCTTATCACTGAAATATATTGGATCGTGAAAAACAATAATATTTTATGCTACAATAATATTTCAGAAAGAAAACTAAATACGTTACTGTAGCATGAATCCCTCGGCTCACCGTGACTCTTGTGAGTCGTGGGACCGTCAGTCTTGATACAGTGAAACTGTGAAAAAGGACGTTGCATGGGAGTGAAAATGAAAAGCTAAGCAGAGCACAGTCTAATGATAAAAATTTATGCATTTGGGATATGAATTCAAAGTTATTACTTCTTTTCGCTTTTGTAGTTTTGTGTATAAAGCAAATGTTAGTCAGGATCATGATTTTTGATACTTGCAATAAATTATTACAAGCCACAGCTTAGGCTATAGCCAAGGTTAGGTCTAGCCTCCCGAGGGGTTTCTTAAGTTTGAAAAAAAAAAAAATAAATAAATAAGCGAGGTGGAGGGTAATCTTCGCTATTAGAAATACAATTAATTCTACCTTTTTATTATTTTACTTTTACTTTAGGAATAGAAGACTATAATCAGGTCGGACATTATTAGAAACGCCTATTGTGTGCAGATTCTGGAGAATGACAACAACGTGTTATAATAATAATAATAATAATAATAATAATAATAATAATAATAATAATAATAATAATAATAATAATAATAATAAAATGGCTCTAGAGTCTA
>NC_089796.1:31458954-31486454 GCF_040412425.1 Macrobrachium rosenbergii | reverse complement strand
TATATATAGTCCTAGAAGCTGAAATCAAACTACCAACCACGCTCAACTTCTCTGTTGAATCTAGACGCATTCATGGTTGATTATGCTTAATATTACGAAGATTTTACATTTATATTATATTGCTACTTGCATGGTTTTATACGTCTTTGCTAAAATAAATGATAATACGCTATGATATAAAATAATTTTTTCCACATTCCTCTAAATATACGTCGGTAATGTTGGTCGTCCTGTGTTGAACGAAAATTTCAAATTGTTTCGTTTCTACAGTTTAAAGCAATAACTAAACTTTGAAATAATCAATATTACCGCAATTTTTTCTTATGATTGTTATAAATACCATAGATTTGATATTTGTGCATCATAAACTAGCTTTATTTTGCTTGATAGAGCTTTCAATGAAGGAAAAAAATAAGTTTTGAGCTACGTGCTGTAGTTGCCAGTTAGTGAATTTCGAACGAAATCCTCTGAAATTTGTCGCATCACTTTTGGCGCTTATTGTACAACCAACTAATATTAGGCACGACATTCATTGGAATAAAGTTTTTAACCAGTAACATTAGAGGTGAGTTTGCCTTGTAAAGGATAAATGATATAACAAGGTTAAAGGATTTTACAGATTTTATGAGTTGGGTGTAAGCAACAGTGAGCAGTAAGATGTATTATAACTTCGTTCCTTTTTCAGATTGATGATGCATCCTGCCACGTATTGCTGATTCGTAGCTCTCTCCTCATGATGCTTAAGGAACCTTAGTACCGTGTAAATATATCTCAAGATCCCGTTAAAAAGTGTGATATATATCACTAATATTAATGTTACTAAAAGTGAGCACTCATCATAGGAAACAAGCAAAGAAGCCATTGACTTGCTTAAAATTATTCCATTGAAACGAATGTTAATGTACGGAGAAGAGAGAGAAATAATAAGAAGACTAGAATAATACACGGATCAAGACAGTAATTCAAAATAAGCAAATCCTTATTCTTCTATTAGGGACGCTTCTATTTTCGATGTAGTATATCCAGATAAATCAGCACTGACGTACCTTTGATGAAGTTGAAAAAAATTAAATTTTCAGAGTAATCTGCAATAATTAACTCTTTAAGTAGTCTACACAGCTTTTTCCAGACAGATAAGATATAACCACAAATAAAATTATGACACAGATGAGTTTTCCATGTTGTTTAGGACTCTGGCATTTAATGCTAACAATTCTAGTAAGAATTGTGGCAGGAATTATACTTCGTTGTCGAACTGCCATCATTCCGGAGTCCAGACAAAATATTTTGAGCCAGAGAGACGGAAATCCTGTAATTATTTTTCCAATGATTACCGAATGCGTTCTAGAAATCGTATGGAAGGAAAAACAAGTAAAAAATGCACGGCAGTTTCTTCAGCGCAATCGAGTTATCTGTATAGCGTATAATCAAGGCCACCGAAAATAGATCTATCTTTCGATGATCTCGGTGTAATGCTGTATGACCAGTGGCCCATGAATCTTTAACCTTGGCCCGTTGGTGGCCTGTCCTATATCGTTACCAGATGCACGATTATGGTTAATTTTAACCTTAAATAAAATAAAAAGTACTGAGCCTAGAGGGCTGCAATTTGGTATGTTTCATGATTGGAGGGTGGATGATCAACATACCAATTTGCAGCCCTCTAGCCTTAGTAGTTTTTAGGATCTGAGGGCGGATGGCAGACAAAGCCGGGATAATAGTTTTCTTTCACGGAAAAGTAAAACTGCTGTCCACTACTAACACTACTGGAATGCAGATTCATATCAGATTATAAATTCAAGACTGTCGTTGGCCTTATCGAATCCCACCCCTATATATATATATATATATATATATATATATATATATATATATATATATATATATATATATATATATATATATATATATATATATATATACATATATATATATATATATATATATATATATATATATATATATATATATATATATATATATATATATATACTATATATGTATATATGTATATATGTATATATATATATATATATATATATATATATATATATATATATATTATATATATATATATATATATATATATATATATGCATATAGATATATATATATATAACATATATATACATATATATTATATATATATATATCATATATATATATATATATATATATATATATATATATATATATATATATATATATTATATATGCTTTATATATCTATTATATATATATATATATATATATATATATATATATATATATATATATATATATATATATCTATATATATATATATCTATATATATATATATATATATATGAATATATATATATATATATATATATATATATATATATATATATATATATATATAAATATATATATATATATATATATATATATATATATATATAATATATATATATATATATATATATAAACAAGTACAATACATACATACACACTACACAGAAAACACACACACACACACACACACACACGTCATATATGATATATATATATATATATATATATATATATATATATATATATATATATATATATATATATATATATATATATATAAATATATATATATATATATATATATATATATATATATATATATATATATATATATATATATATAATATATATATATATATATATATATATATATATATATATATATATATATATATATATATATATATATATATATATATATATATATATATATATATATATATATATATATATATATATATATATATATATTGTCACGATGCATATCAAGTACCTGGTTATTACACAACTAATCTCAAAATTCAAAAATATACCTCACTTCAGCCAGATACCTGAACTCTCATAACATTAATTGTTACGACTGAGTACTCTAAAGGTAACAGTGATCCCTTAAGAAAAAACTTATTTATTACTTGAAAAATCAAACTAAGTCTATCAGAATATGTGTGAGCTATCAAAAATTACGCTAGAAATATTCTAGAGTAGAAGGGCATCACTCCAATCAAAAAACTCTAACTGTTTCCCTGGTCTTAATTCACTTTAGCAAAACTAAAAGAACAAAACATGTTTATCACTTTGCCTTATGCACACACAATCAATCCTATTCACTGATGGTCAATAAATGAAACACTGTTTTTCAAAAATGTTAAATACAAAAAATTTATTTTCAAATTCAAAATCAGAATTCACAATTAATTAGAATTCACAATCTGAAAAAATTTACTGTTACTTGTAAATAACACAACACTCAATTAATTCTTGAATTAAACTATGAAACAAAACTAATTCACAAAAATTTTATCAAGAATTTAAATTAATCAAGCAAAATTTAAACTATCAAGAATTACTCAAGATTTAAAAAAGAAAATCTGTTAACACAATGAGATATCAAAATCAAATATGCAATGTTAAATTATGTTAAATTACCAAGAAATATTTAAAATGCTATGTAAATAAATGTTACATCACAAACATAAAAAAATGAAAATATAAAGAGATTGTAAATAGAAAATCACACAAAAATACACATAAGATTTATCAATAATGATTTCACTTGTTCAAAATTTCCTAACTTATCATACCATAACTTCCTAACTTATCATACCATGGTATCAATAAGTAAAATTTCACGTTACCTTACACAACTTGTGAAAACCTCTGTAAATCACTTGCTGCAGCTGCGTTACACAATACACACTTTTTTACCAGGCACCGTTACGAACTAAATAACTTTGCTAAATTCAGATCTCAAAAGTTAATGTTAAAATGTGACCACAAAACACTACGTTAAAAGTAATCTCTTCCTAATTAGGAATGAGAAGAGAGAGAGAGAGAGAGGTGAACCAACTCGACTGGTCTCAGAAATCAGAATAAAATAGATTTTAGGATTCCAGTAACAGTGAAACAATTACGTGATGTCATTAAAGCATTTTGGGTGCGAGATACAAAAGTTCTAGAAGCAGGGAAGTGACGTCACTAAAGCGTTTTGGGTGCAAGATACAATGGAGAGAAGCTTCTAGAAGGAAAGTTACGTCATCCCAGCAAAACGTTTTGAACGCATCTTACAAAACATGACGTAATTGATCAGGACACGTATTCTTTCTCTCCAAGTGGCGTACGTGACTTGAACATGCAACAACGTGAAATCACTCGTCTTGAGCCCGTATGGGACGAATCGGCGTTTGTTTTGCAAAACTGTCATCATTAACCCAAAACAAAGCGTTCCCTCTTATCTCAACTGATGACAACTGAAATGAAACAAGCCCTGGTGGACACACACACGTGTTCACATACTACGCTTTTACCAAGAAAGATATTCATTCTAAATTACGTTACTATTAAAATTATAATAACAATTCTAAATTACGCTATCAAGTTAATTAATCATTAGTACTTTTGAGATCTGATGTCAAACTAAATATGACACTTCAACGATCATTATCATTAAACATAACACATGAAAAAAGTAAATATGTCAAAATTATAGGAGGATATACGTATTACAAGGCAACATCATGAAATTCCTCCCCCCAGAAGATTACTTATCCCGGGTTTGAATCCAACGATTCACAGCGGGATAAATAATCTGCTATGACATTATCTTTTCCTGAAATGTGTTTAACATTTACATTATATGGTTGCAGGCATAAAGACCACCTGGTCAGTCTCATATTATTATTTTTCATCTTATTGATGAATGAGATTGGGTTGTGATCCGACAACACTAAAATTTCTTCATTCCTAGGTCGGTTCACATACACTTCAAATTTTTTCAATGCTGTGATTAATGCTAATGTTTCTTTTTCAATTGTTGAGTAAGTTTTCTGGTGCTTTTTCAACTTTGAAGACATGAAACATACTGGATGTAAGATTCTGTTGTCATCTTCTTGAAGTAGAACAGCTCCAATTCCACAGTCGGATGCATCAACTTGTATCACAAACTTTTTATTGAAGTCTGGAGCTTGAAGCACTGGTCTTGAAGTTAATATGGCTTTAACCTTCTCAAATGATTCTTGACATTCTTGAGTCCAAACAAACTTTCTTTTAGGACTGGTTAAGTCAGTTAAGGGAGCTACTACGGCTGAGAAATTTGGACAGAATCGGCGATAAAATCCAGCCATGCCCAAAAATCTTTGTAGCTGTTTCCTTGTAGCAGGAGGGGTAGCCTTACGGATACCTTCTACATTAGCATCAATAGGAGATTGAAGGCCTTTTCCAACTTCAAATCCTAGATACTGTACAGTTGCCTTTCCAAACTCACTTTTTGCATTTGTAAGTTGATTGTTAGTCCTGCTTCCCGAAGAAAGTTTCTTGAACACTTTCCTTAATATCTTCAGATGTTCTTCCCATGTATTAGAATAAATCACAATGTCATCAAGGTATACACCTACTCCTTCTATTGATCCTAGTAGTTGATCCATCACTCGCTGGAATGTTGCAGGTGCATTCATCAGACCAAACGGCAAAACAGTGTATTGATACAGTCCAAAAGGAGTAATGAAAGCTGACAGCAACTTAGCATTCTCATCTAAGGGAATTTGATAATATCCTTTCAACAAGTCTATCTTGAAACAAATTTGGCTTGCCCAATATTATCAAGTAATTGATCAATAAGAGGCAAGGGATAATTGTCAGCCACACTGATGGAATTCAGTTTCCTATAATCAGTACACATCCTAAATGAGCCATCTGGTTTCTTCACTAACACACAAGGAGAACTATAATGACTTGAACTGGGTTCTGCTAATCCATGCTGCAACAAATATTCAACTTCTTTCTTCAAAACATCTCGATGAAAAGGTGATAAGCGATAAGCTCTCATTTTAAAAGGTTTTCCATCTTCTCTGATCTTTATCTCATGCTTTGTCAGATTGGTACGCCTAGGTACATCTGCAAAAATTTCAGGGAAACTTTGAATCACTTCACTTAATTCACTACTTTGCTCAACACTCAGATGTTTTAGTTTATCTTCCAAATTTTCTAATATTGAAGAATTGTTCATCTTGTTTTCAGCTCCCAATTCGTAGCCATCATCGTCCTCTGTAGATGAAGTTGTCTGTGTTATTGACACTGTTTCAGTTTTAGTCTCTGAGAAGTAAGGTTTCAAAAGATTCACATGTATCTTCCTTTGTCGTTTCCTTCTTCCTGGTGTTTCAATCACATAAGTTCGATCACTTAACTTCTCTATTATCCTATAAGGACCTTGAAACTTATTGGTAAGGGGAAATCTTTTCACTGGTAAGAACACTAGAACTTGCTGTCCAATACTAAAATTTCTTAGCTTAGTCTTAGCATCATATTTTCTTTTCATTTTCTCTTGACTTATTTTCAAATTTTCTAAAGAGAATTTTCTAATTTCTCTTAACCTTTTCCTCAAGTTCTTCACATATTCTCCTTGGATTTCCTCTTTATTTTCTTCCCAATTCTCTGCAAGAATCTTCAATGGACCTCTAATGTCTCGACCAAAAATAATTTCATTTGGTGAACATCCCATGCTTTCTTGATAAGCATTTCTAACTTCAAATAACATTAAAGGTAAACCAGCATCCCATTCTCTTCCTGATTCATTACAATACTTAGTTAACATACTTTTCAATGTCTGGTGGAACCTTTCCAAGGCTCCTTGAGTCTCTGGATGATAAGCAGTTGATAACTGTTGTTTTACTCCTAACAAGTTCATCACATCCTGGAATAATTTTGAAGTAAAGTTCGTTCCTCTATCACTTTGCACAATTTCTGGTATTCCAAACTTGGAGAAAAACTCCACCAACTTCTCAGCAATTACCTTTGCACTTATACTTCTTACAGGAATCGCCTCAGGATACCTAGTCACTGGACACATTAATGTTAATAGATATTCATTTCCTTTCTTTGTTTTCGGAAGTGGTCCAACCACATCTATAATTACCTTGCTAAAGGGTTCTCCTCAAACTTCTCTGGGATGTAGGGGTGCTTTCTGAATGGTTTCATTCGGTTTTCCAGCTATCTGGCATGTGTGACACTCTCTGCAAAATCTGCTAACATCCTTGTGAAGTCCAGGCCAGAAAAAATACTTCATAATCTTCTCAACAGTCTTCCTGATTCCCATATGTCCAGACTCGTGTGCTACTGCTACAACTTGTTTCCTCAATGGATATGGAATCAAAATTTGATGATATTCACCCCATTCAGCATTTCCTGGTATATCTGCAGGTCGATGCTTCCTCATTAGCAATCCTTCCTTTAGATAATAACAGGTGGAGGTTTGTTGCATCTCTTCTTGATCAACAACTCTGAAGAACAAATCAGCCAACGTTGTATCCCTCTTCTGCAGTTTCATTAGCTTTTCTCTAGTCACTTGACCAACTTCAAGGGCTGAACTCTCCATATCTGCTAACTCTGCTTCTGTAGTTTCACTACTATCTTCAGGAACACTTTGACTACTCGGAGTCTCTTCAATAACAACAGGAACCTCTTCTTCTTGGGAAATCTCTTCATTATTAACACTAGGGGAAACTTCACTTTCCTGGAACAGTTCTTCTAATCTTAAAGATCCGTCACTTGATTCTTCTGGTGCAGGTAAATCCTCAGTATCTTCACTTGCAGACATAGTTCTCTTCATACTCCTGGTAGTTACACAACTTGGAAACAGGTGGGGGTTTTTCTTCTCTAAATCTACCGTAGGACTAACCCTTAATGGTTTGTCTGTCACTATAGGACAAGGAACAAATGGTACACTACCAACTTCATTACCCAGTAAAACATGTACACCTTCAACAGCTAGTGAGTCCTTTACAGCAAAATCAACATTTCCTGTCACCAATTCACAGGACAAATGCAAGCGGCATATAGGAGTTACCTCTTCTCCTCCTGTACCCTTCAAAATAACTGAATCTCCAGTGAGATTCTTCTCCAACTGTAGGTGAGCACCACGAACTACCACACTATGGTTACTCCCCGTATCACGTAATACCTTGACTGGTACCTGCACACTTCCTCCTTGAGTTGTCAGCGTACCTTCATAGATATATGGCTTAAAAGCCTCCAAGCTGCTCAGCCACTCACTGCTTGAAGTTACATTTCCACTGGTTGCTAAACACTCTGCTTGTTTAGTTTCAGTCATCCCCACACTGCTCTTCGTAGTTTGCTTCACCTGGTTACCTTTAACCACTTGACCAACTGGTTTGGTCTGATGTTGTGTCTGATAACAATCTCGACTGTAGTGTCCTACTCTTCCACACTTGTAGCAGACAGCATTAGTCTTCTGTATCTGTCTTGAGAACAGACTGGATGATGAGGATTTAACATTTAATTGCTGAGGGGTGTTACCTGACTTTGTATTGGCATAGCCACTAGAAGGATTTCCAGTTGTAATGTTCCTGAAACTTGGATGAGATCTGAGACCTGAGCGTTGTTGGTTCTGGTACTTGACATTATAATTTCTTTTGCTAGAAATTATATTAAAATCTTCGCTCAATGTAGCAGCTTTGTCAAGTTTCTTAACCTCTCTCTCTCTTAAATAGGCTCTTATGTGTTCAGGAATTCCTCTAAGATATTGTTCTAGGACTACTAACTCCTCAAGTTCGTCCATAGATTTAACTTTAGCAGCCTCCAACCATCGTTTAAAACATCTTCTTACTTTGTAAGCATAATCCAAGAAAGTTATCTTGTCATCCTTTCTCAAAGATCTGAATCTTTCATTATAATATTCAGGGTCATCTGGTAAACTTGTAGCACATTGTGTTTGAGTACCTTGTACTCTTTACACTGATCAGCTGATAAGGCTAAATAGGCACTTCTTCCTTTACCAATGAGAACACTCTGTAACAAGACCGACCATTTATCCTCTGGCCATCCCATACCTGAAGCCACTTTTTCAAAGTGATCAAAAAACTCATCTGGAGCTTCTTCTGTAAATTTTGGAATTAATTTCTGCACTCTTACTACATCAAATACAGGGTCTGAATTACCTTGAGTAGGGTTAGACGGTGTTACAGGTAATGTGGATCGAGCTTTTATTAACTCCATCTCCCTTTCATGTCTTGCTCTTTCTCTCTCCTCTTTTGCTCTTTCTCTTTCTTCTTCTGCTGCTTTTTCTTCTTCTCTTTCCTTTCTTTCTCTTTTCTCTCTACCAGGTCACGGGCTCACGGGTCTGTAGCAAGGCCGTTTTTTAGGCGCTACAGGCTGATGTATGAGTGGTGACCTTGGTTGAGGTAACACTAGCCCCATTGTGGTCGATTTATATTTTTGGTTGTCGGTTATCTAGGTTTAGTCTAATAATAGGTTAGTCTTGTTAATATTGCTGCTCTGCTAACCTGTGCCCATCGCTCCACTTGTGAGTTCATGGGGATATTACCATATTTCTTTGTATGTTGATAATGATGTTATTTTTTTGTGGTCACTATAAATTATTTACTTGTATTAGTTTTAAGTCTTAGTATTAAGGTTAAGATTTGATATCTATTGACTGTATTGAAAGTGGTACAAAATTTTTTGCCACTACCTCTAATCTATTTTTTACGGCAATGTGATATAGTATTCTCAATCACTTTTGAGTCTTGTCATTGGACTTTAATTTTTCTTATTGTCCCTGTTTTATTTCATATAGATTGAATTGCTATGTTTGCTTTTGATATTAGTATTTTAATATATTTCTTTAAGTTATGAGTTAAGTTCAATACTTTGTAGAAAAATTTCCTTGTGGAAAATTTTTTTTGTTGAGTGAGGAGGTGTCAGTATGTGTTTAATTTAACGTAAATTGATTTGTTTTGAATAAGTCACTTTGGCTGTAATTATTTTTGGAACTCTAATGACCCTGTTTCCTCCTCCCTGTCATTTCTGACTTGTTGTATAGTTTTAATTACAAAAAAAGCTTGTTTTATTTTCACGCATGTTGTTGGCTTCTCATCCGGAGCTGTATTCGGCGCTGTCTCTCGAGGACGGAGAGAGTTGTTTTCTGGACCATTATCATTGTGAGAGCCTGCCTGATTTTTGGATTATTAACTCTGGATTACGATACCTGCCTTTCTTCAGCTGCTGCTGCTGTCCTCCTTTGGGAGATCGATTTATTCTTCAGGCTGCGCCCTTGGTCCAGTCAGACTGCCAAGGGGACCTCTTCTGCCAACTGGTAAGGTGTGATTGCCCATTTTTGTGTCCATGGATTGTCTTGCGACATTAAAGTGATATTTCTTCAGTCTGTAATGCCTTGGCTCAAGTATTATTGCCTAGGGACCTCTCTTACATTTGGTAAGGTCTCAAGAATATTGTTATTATTCCCCTCGACCCGTGATTTGAAGGCTGCGTTAGCCATAAACTACTGTTTCAGAGCTCATTTAAGGGAAGCAATTTATTTTTTGATAAACATTTAGTCTGTAATAAGTTAGGTTATTCTGACTTTTCGACATTCTATTACTTTCAGGGCCCTCTTTTTAAAGTGTAATTGTATAGTCTATCTTAATTTGGTGTAAATGTGTTTGTTATTCAATGTTTTCAGTGCGTGGTTGATTTTTGTGTTTATTTAATGTATTTTGTAAGAGGCTCAGTGGTCATTTCTTTCTAAAAAGTTTGTATTAAATATTAAGGTTTTATTTTCAGCTTTTACTTATCCTCCTTGATTCCATCTCTGTACACTCCGTTGCGGCCATTCCACCTATTGTGGACTTGGTCGTTAGTGACTTTATTTGTATTTTAAGAGAATTGTGTATGTTTGATGGGTGTGGGCCCATAACAATATATATATATATATATATATATATATATATATATATATATAATTATATATATATATATATAATATATATATATATATATATATATATATATATATATATATATATATGATATATATAAATATATATATATATATATATAATTACTAAGGGAGCTTCATTCAAACTGGATGGTATGTAATGGAGTTTTTATCAAAAAGTTACAAGCTTTCTTGGACAAACAGTCCACATTATCAAGTATCCGTACAATGAGCAGACGCGTAGTCCGGCTGTATTTATATCTGCGTGCTGGGTACTTTTATTAATCCTATAATCGCCTCAGCTCTCTTGTGACCTCCACCCCCTCTTGACCTTGGTCTTTCTCTGATCCTTCCTCACAGGTGACCGTTTTCCGTGCTTTCAGGAAGACACGTTTTTTCTTCGTTTCCTTGCTACTTTGTTTTATACGATTTTTCTAGATATGCTGTCTTCAAAGCCGTTTCCAGTGTTCCCTGCCATCGTGTTGTTGGCGCAAGTTATGAAACGTTCTCTACAACCAGTCTAGATGTTTTGTTGGTGTTCCTGTACAGAAAACTCATATTTTCAAAATCTATTCTGTGATCATTTTCCCAACAGTGTTTGGCAACTGCCGACGTCTGATTATAATGCCTTATGTTCTGCAGATGTTGTTTGCTTATATCTTTACATGATTTGCCAGTTTCGCCATAGTATTCTTCACAGTCTATTACACGCTGCCATATAAGCCCCCCCTCTAATAATCCCCCCTCTACCGACTTTTTGTTTCTAACTATTTTATTCCTAATGGTGTTTTTGTAGCTGCCTATCAATTTGAAATTATTTAGCTTCCTGTTGATGGGTGCAATAGAGTTGTTGTCCGGGACTGTAATTATTTTCTTTCCTACCAAATGTTCCTTTTCTATCCTTCCCTCTCCCCAAAATAGTTTTCCTTGCTTTTGATATTTTGCCCCTCCCACCAATACTTAGGGTAGCCTAATCGCCTAAAACTCTCCCTCAGGTAATCCAACTCTTCGTCTAAAAATTGAGGACTGCAAATCCTATAAGCCCTGATGGCCAACCCTGTCATTAATCCTATTTTTATTTCTTTCCTATGACTGGAGAACCTATGTATGTATGAACTGGTGTGTGTCTTCTTCCTATATACCTTGAATTTTAAATTTGTTCTAAATCTTGACCAGGACATCCAAGAAAGGAATTCTCCTCCTTCTCTTCTAATGTAAACTTGATGTGTTCATTTAGTTTATTTATGTTTTTAAAAACTTATGTAGATCTTCCCTTTCTCCCTTGTAAATGATCAAGATGTCATCCACTGTATCTTACCCATTTTACGATATTTAAGTTCCCTTTATTTACTTTGCCCACCTCTTCCTTTTCAATCCATTCCATAAAGATATTAGCTAGAATTAGTGAAAGACTTGAACCCATGGCCACGCCATTTTTTGTATATAATGGTTTTCACCCCACTTGAAAACATTAACGCTTGCGGGCCGCTGTTAGCATTTTTATTAAAACGTCATGACCTATGTTGCATGTATAGACCCCTCCTCCATATTCTTTTTATTATTTCCATCGTCGTCTTTACTGGTACGTTAGTGAACAGGGAAGTTACATCCAAACTTGCAAATTTGCAGTCTTTTACGTTAATTTTGGATAATTCGTCTATCAGGTTCATGTTATGTTTTAAATGCCCTTCGGATACTAAGACTACCCATTTTCCCATTATATTGGAAAGAAATTTCTCCAGCCTCCTCTGCGGTGATCTCGTCGATGCCACGATCGGTCTTAGCGGGCACCCTTCCTTGTGGATCTTAGGGCTACCACAAATATATGGGATCTCTGGACTTTCCACTGATTTTACTCTATGTTCTAATTCTTTTCTCTTGGTTTTGTCGTGGATTTTTGTCACCGCTTCCCTTACTTTTTTTGTTAAAATTGCACTGTACCCCTAATGTCCGGTTTTTTGTTGCAAGCCTCATATGTGTTTTCATCGTTTAACAATTGTTCTAACTTATTCTCGTATTCTACGGCATCCATTACTACAACCGCCCCCTTTGTCTGCCCTTACAAATCTTTATGTCCTTGTATTTTCCTAACCTATCAAGGGCCTTAAAAGGTAAAAAGTCTCCGGAATCACGAATCTGTTCGACCTAATCCCCGTCCACATGGCCCCCCAAAAAGCTGCTTCATCCCCATTTTTGTTCTTATCTAGTTCCTTAAGCTTCTACACATTTCGATGAAATCGTGACTTTCGTTCCCCATGCAAAAATTAAGGCCATATCCTAACACTAGCACTTCATCCCTACTTAGGAGTCTCTTAGAAATGTTCTTGACTAAATCAAAGTTCCTTTTTTTACCCACCCGACCTATCGAAAATGGCAACAAGTCTATTCTCGTGTAGCTGAGAACTACGGCGGGCACACATTTACATAACTGGAATTCCTTTGAGAACGTTGTCTAGGCTGGGGCCTCCGTATTTTCTCCGTCAGTTCTCTCCTGATTTTTCTGCTTTTCATCCTTAGTTCTTCCAACTCGATCTTTTTTTTATTATTATGTCTTCCTCCATGATCTCTTCTACAAAACCAGGAAACGGATGTTCATCAGTGTCTTCTGAATCGTATCTTGTCCAGCGATTTCGGTGCCACACAGTTCTGCTAAGATCCAAAGGAAGGGTTTATTGTTAGACCGATCGTGGCATCGACGAGATCACCGCAGAGGAGGCTGGAGAAATTTCTTTCAATATAATGGGAAAATGGGTAGGCTTAGTATCCGAAGGGCATTTAAAACATAACATGAACCTGATAGACGAATTATCCAAAATTAACGTAAAAGACTGCAAATTTGCAGTCGAGTTTGGATGTAATTTCCCTGTTCACTAACGTACCAGTAAAGACGACGATGGAAATAATAAAAAGAATATGGAGGAGGGGTCTATACATGCGACATAGGTCGTGACGTTTTAATAAAAATGCTAACAGCGGCCCTCAGCGTTAATGTTTTCAAGTGGGGTGAAAACCATTATATACAAAAAAAAAAAGCGTGGCCATGGGTTCAAGTCTTTCACCAATTCTAGCTAATATCTTTATGGAATGGTTTGAAAAGGAAGAGGTGGGCAAAAGTAAATAAAGGAACTTAAATATCGTAAAATGGGTAAGATATATGGATGACATCTTGATCATTTACAAGGGAGAAACATGGAAGATCTACATAAGTTTTTAGAAAACATAAATAAACTAAATGAACACATAAAGTTTACATTAGAAGAAGAGAAGGAGGAGAAATTCCTTTCTTGGATGTCCTGGTCAAGAGGGTAGGGAGAATTTAAATTCAAGGTATATAGGAAGAAGACACCACCAATTCATGAATACATAGGTTCTCCAGTCATAGGAAAGAAATAAAAATAGGATTAATGACAGGGTTGGCCATCAGGGCTTATAGGATTTGCAGTCCCGAATTTTTAGACGAAGAGTTGGATTACCTGAGGAAGAGTTTTAGGCGATTCATTACCCTAAGTATTGGTGGGAGTGGGCACATATCAAAACAAGGAAAAACTATTTTGGGGAGAGGGAAAGGATAGAAAAGGAACATTTGGTAGGAAAGAAAATAATTACAGTCCCGGACAACAACTCTATTGCACCCATCAACAGGAAGCTAAATAATTTCAAATTGATAGGCAGCTACAAAAACACCATTAGGAATAAAATAGTTAGAAACAAAAAGTCGGTAGAGGGGGAAGAGATTAGAGGGGGTTTATTTGGCAGCGTGTCTAGACTGTGAAGAAGGGTACTATGGCGAAACTGGCAAATCATGTAAAGAGCGAAGCAAACAACATCTGCAGAACATAAGGCATTATAATCAGACGTCGGCAGTTGCCAAACACTGTTGGGAAAATGATCACAGAATAGACTGGGAAAATATGAGTTTTTCTGTACAGGAACACCAACAAAACATCTAGACTGGTTGTAGAGAACGCCTTCATAACTTGCGCCAACAACACGATGCTTGGGAACACCGGAAACGGCTTTGAAGACAGCATATCTAGAAAAATCGTATACTCCACAGTAGCAAAAACGAAGAAAAAACGTAAGAGAAAGCACGGAAAACGGTCACCTAGGAGGAAGGATCAGAGAAAGACCAAGGTCAAGAGGGGGTGGAGGTCACACAGGAAGAGCTAGGCGATTATAGGATTAATAAAAGTACCCAGCACACAGATATAAATACAGCCGGACTACGCGTCTGCTCATTGTACGGATATTTTGATAATGTGGACTGTTTTGTCCAAGAAAGCTTGTAACTTTTTGAATAAAAACTCCATTACATACCATCCAGTTTGAATGAGGTCCTTTTAGTAATTCTACTAATGCACAGAACAATTGTGTATGTGATAAAAGTTTTATATATATATATATATATATATATATATATATATATATATATATATATATATATATATATATATATATATATATAATATATATATATATATAGATAGAGATTATATATATATATATATATATATATATATATATATATATATATATATATATATATATATATATATATATATATATATAATATATATATATATATATATATATATATATATATATTTAGTATTTTGACAAATTACAGGTATGTCTGGCCTGTGAAAGGTATATCTGGTGCAGGTGGCATTTTTGTTGATGTTGGAGGTTTCCACAATCAGATACAGTGGGTATCTGATGCGTTCATTTGTGCCTTCTGATCATCACCAAAATGCATGGAGTCAATGTGATAGGTTGATGGAAGCGTTGTGATCATTCAAACATTGAACTGGTGTCATCACGCTCCCGCGGAGGGGTTATTAAGTGAGTGCGTACATGTATGCGCTCTCTAATGGTTTATTATGAGAGGAACATACAATAGGTATTGATTTAGATTTAAGGCTGGGTATGATTCGCTCTTTGTGCAGTGTTAGTGGATAAGGACAGCCACTGTGAGATAGATTTATTTGCAGCCATAGAATGTGGGTAAGAAAGCTCATTAACACATATTTTTTCCAGACATTTTGTGGACTACCCAGTTTGTGTCATAGTGAAACTCCTCTGTTTCTCCATTATGCATTTTCTCATTCTGTTCTCCATTATGCACATTTCAGTTTTAAATGTCTTTTCTTTATACTCCATTTCAGGTTTTAATATTTGATATGCTTCTTTTAACAGGAATTCTGGGTTAGCCCCATGAGGACGAATATTTTGGAAGTGGTGTTCTTTTAACATACTATATGACATTTATTTTTGTCCAGAATAATTATGACCTTATTATTTTGTTTGGTGACCAGGGTGTTAGTCACTAGTATTGGTTGGTCTAGAATCATTCATTCGGTCGGGATTGTGAGTCAGAATTTCCTCTAGTTATGGTTTCTATTTATATGGGATGTGAGTCACTCAATTTCATGACCGTAGCTGTTGCTGAAATACTTTCATTAAATTTGCAAAGAAAGTCTAGTTTTGTATCTCGACATTTTATTTCCAGTAGGCCTTTGTTTGAGGATAGATTCAGTGAGAGGAGTCAACAAGAGAGAAAGAATGTGCTGACCCAGTGCCGGCCATTGCTACCAGGGTGGTCTTATGGATGTAAGATGATATGACACTGTTCTTAAATCAGATGTAGTAAGAGATTATGACTCTAGCTGACCTTGTTGAAGGGCATAACTGTGTGGTGGCAGCGGTAATAGACGTGAATAGATAGTCAAGAAGGTAAATAGATGGGATATAGGTTACACTTCCGAAGAGACATATCTTATTATTACTGGTATTGTCATCTCAGAATAGGTATTTTGATGGTTCAGCCATTCAGTTTAGGGAGGCGTTGTGAAATGCACTCGAGTCAGTCTTTGTCAAGCACGAGTGTGTGTGTGTGTGTGTGTGTGTGTGTGTGTGTTTAATGTGCATCACGGGGCACAAGTAAAACACACAAAATGAGCAAGTGTTTCTTTTTTTTACTCTCTCATTGTTTGGTGGAAGGCTTTTCACACCGTCAAGTATGGGCTATTATTATTTTTTTTATTGTTAATTTAGTGTTGGATTTGAAGCGTACAAACCGGTTAAGGGTGGATTGTTTTTTTATTGCACTGCAACTAATATCGGCATTGGCTGTAGTGACGTCATCCCCTGAGTGACGTGTCAGCGACGTCATTAGTTTGGGCTGAGTTTCTTGCTTTCTTCACAATCCTCTATGCAGAGCATTTGGGTTTTGGGTGTGGCTTATGTGTTTTGTTTTTTTATATAGCCATTTGCTGTTTGCATCGGCGTTTAGGCCTTAATAAAGGTATTATTTAATTATTGTATTATCTCTGGGGACTGTGATTATTGGGAAATAATTTATTTGACAGTTGTTGAGTTACTATGAGTAAACATTTCTTATGCAGTTGTGTGTACATTGCTTAGATTTTTAAACTTTTTTTTTTATAGTTACATATGTACGTGTTTTATTTTTGGGTACATATGTGCTTGTATGCAAAGGGGAAAGCTGTTGCAGGGGGTTTACTCAGCAATTATTGCCTTGACGATGGTAGTGGCAGACACGTCTCCGAAGTTTTGCACTCTGTGCTTTTTTTGTGCGTGTGAGTGTGCTTCTGCAGATCTAGGATGTGTTGGAGAGATAGGGGGGAGATATTGCACTAAGGGGAGGGGATCGAATTCTTTTCCCTTCTCTCTCTCTCTCTCTCTCTCTCTCTCTCTCTCTCTCTCCGTTTGTTCAAGCCCCGTTTTCTTTACGTGAGGGTAGACTCCCATTCTCTTTACTTGGGGGGGGGACTGAGTGTTTTTTTCCCCCTTTGAAGACTCGAAGTTCATCTTGATCTACTTTGTGGTCGGCTGTGAGCTGGGCCCTCCTGTTTTTCCCCATGGGGTTTTGATTTAATTGTGGGTTTAATTAGTACTTTCTTTTGATTTTGGGGATTAATTGTTAGAGTAAAGGGAATTAACATTGTGGGTTTCTCACTGTGTGGGAATTCTTTCAGGGAGAATTGTTTTGTTTCTTGTGTTTTTTCTTTAAGAGGAGTCCTTTCGCAAGACTTGGGAAATTTTGTATTTGTGATCAGCCAAGAGTAAGTTAACGGATTTATTTACAAAGAGGAGACCTGTGAAAATGGCAAGAGGAAATAGTGATCAGAGATTCCTTAGGTCAACATGTGGTTGTGTAGGGCGCGGAGATTCAGTCCGTGGTTTGAAGGGTTTTGTTGAAATTCGGAAGAGCCAAAGGTCGATCATTGGGTTTAGTTCTCGGGCCCCACGGGTTCGTTGTTTTAATTGTAATATGCAGGGACACTTTAAGAGATTTTGCAATGTTAAATATTGTGGCATTTGTAGGAGTTATGGTCATCCTTGGCAGTCTTGCCCATCTCTGAGAAAGTATAATGGTAGGCCTACATTTCAGAATTTTGGTAGCTCAGGTAAGAAAGTTCCTCAAGCAGAGTTTTCAAGGGGACCTAGTGATCAGCGAGCATTTTCTAAAGACCGATCAGTTGTAAAGGAAAACTGGATGGGGGTTTCTTGTGATGTAGGACTTCTGGGGGAACCCTCAGAGACAAAGCCAGTGGTAAAAGGGTCTGTGTATGGGATAAATGTAAGGGTTTTTATAGACACAGGCACCTCTATTAATTTGATGAATTATGAGTTGTTCAGATCGATGTTTTCCTATCGTTCTTTGAGACCTGCTAAAGAGACAGTATGTGATGTTGAAACAAATAGGTTACGGATTTTGGGATACATAGATGTAGATTTAACTCTTGGGGTAGACCTTTTACAGAAGCATTTCTGGTTATACAAGGGGCTGCTTTGGGGAACTTATGCAATCGACTTTGTTGACTGGGTCGACGAAGATAATTCAGTTGCTATAGTCGGGGATTTGTGTAGTTTTTCAGAAGCAGATTTACAGGCTAGGAGGCAGGTTTTTAGGGATCATTTAGCCAATGCTGATTACAAAGAATATGTTGGGGGTGTGGAGGTGTTCTGGCTGAGTTTGCAGACAGATGTCCTGAGGGATGATGTGCAGTTTGTGTGGGGGGATGGACAGTAATTAGCTTTTCAGAAGATTAAGGATGCCTTAGTGAATCCCCCAGTGTTGAAATTTCCTGATTTGGAACGTCCTTTCACATTGGTGACAGATGGTAATTACGAGGGTATAGTGGCCTGACTTATATAGAAGTTCGATGGAAGACTCCATCCGTTTGCATTTACAGTAGGAAGTTTAAGACACTGGGTAGTAATGAATGGTTATGGTCAGTAGTGAACCAAGAGGCCTTTGCTGTAGTGTCTCGTTTAATTCATTTCAAAATGTTATTGTTGGGCAATCACGTAAAGGTTCTTACGGATCATAAGCCATTGTTGGATCTTTTCAATAAACCTGATCTTTCCCTAAAAGGGCTAGGCAGTATCTGACAATAAGGGATTTTGATGCCAAGCTTAGGTATATAGAGGGTAGACATAATGTGGTAGCAGACGCCCATAGTAAAAGTTTTTCTGATGTATGTTATGTATCTGGAGGTTGCATAGTTTGGGATATTAGTTTAGTAGAAACTAAGCAGGATGAGGATGAGATTTTGGCAGACTTAAAAGTGTTTCTTAAAGGGAAATTAGTTAGGAGGGGTTATAAACTGCCTTTTGGAGGGCTTGAATTAGAGGGTAATTTGTTAGTTCGGAAGATTAGATACAGACTGAGGAACAGTGAGGATAAGGGTGATATGATGCAAATAGTTGTTCCTAGGAGTTTAGTGTCCACCGTTCTAGATATTGTTCACTGTAAGTCTGGCAGTCAGCATTTGGGTATTGAGAAGACGTACCAGAATATATGGGGACAATTCTTTTGGAAGAATATGCTAACATCAGTGGAAGACATTATGAGAGGTTGTTCAGTTTGTAATGCATGTAACCCATCAAGAGTCGTTTCTTGCAAACTGGGTTTATTTCCTATTCCTAGCAGACCTTTCGCACGAGTCCATATGGACCTTTTAACCAACTTCTGTGAATCTAGTTATGGCCATAGGCACCTGTTGGTGGTGGTTGATGAATTAACTAGGTTCATAGAGATTTTTCTATAGAAGCATAAACAGCGGATGATGTGGCAGTCACATT
Source organism: Macrobrachium rosenbergii (assembly GCF_040412425.1). Taxonomy (NCBI): domain Eukaryota; kingdom Metazoa; phylum Arthropoda; class Malacostraca; order Decapoda; family Palaemonidae; genus Macrobrachium; species Macrobrachium rosenbergii. Next base: position 31,466,580 of record NC_089796.1, on the reverse strand, counting down.
CTTTAATGGGTTTATTTGTTGTTAAGGGGTTCCTGAGGTGCTGATTACAGATAATGGGAGAGAATTTGTGAACAAGACATTCGAGTGTCTTATGGATGTAATGGGCATTCGGAAAGTCACTATTATTCCCTAATGACCAGAAGCTAATGGGCTGTGTGAATGGGCAAATAGGAGGGTTATTGAGGCTCTCAGAATAACGTAGGGTGCAATGATGTAAATTGGGGTCAATATATTCCACAGGTGCAGCAGAGCATTAATTCAGTGTTTAGTGATATCATTGGAATGCCTTCCAATGAAGTGCTGTTTGGTTAGCCAGCGCAGGGTGCATTCGATTTATTACCTATTCCATCGGGGGATGAGACTGTAAGGGTGCTTGTTTCCACAGCAAAAGAGAAATATGTGTGTCTTGCTAGGAATCTTGAAATTAAAACGATGGCTATGGTGGAGAGAAGCAATGTAAATCTGGATAGAGTTGAAGTTGCTGTGAGAGATTGGGTTTTTGTGAAAATAAATGACAGGGATCAGTTGAACTATAAGCTAGGTCCTAAAATTGAAGGTCCTTTTCTTGTGGTAGAAGTAAAGAAGGCGAATAGATTTATTGTTCTAGATGAGAATACGTGTGTATCGGTTGACACATATATCTAAAATTAAAAAGACAAGTTAATGGGAATCTTATGGGTCAATGCCTGTGTTGTACTATGTTTCTGATATTTTTTCCGTCTTTTTCTTTTTTTTTTTTTAATGGGTTAAAGAGGCATGACTAGTAGTTTTTTTTTAACTGGGGAGGACGTTGGTCCGTAGAGTTATACTGTACAGATCTTCAATTTTCCGAGTTCAGGTTTTTGCTTTTGTGTGTTACATTACTTAGTTAAATTAGGTGTAAAATACCATAGGGTATTATGGATATATGGGTTTCCATTTTTTTTTTTTTTTTGCTCATTTGTTTTATTTTCTGTTTTCAAGATCTGGTCACTTTTAGATTCTCTCTTGTGTTTTTTATGCTGAAGTTTCGTATTTCCATGACTTTTGGAGTCGTGGCATGGGCTAATTTCGTAGTGAGGTTAGGCCTGGATTATTATAGAAGAATATCATGATGTGCAGTTGTCTTCTGACACAATATCTTTGAGTATAGAGTTTCAGAATAAAGTTCTGTTGCTTAGGATTTTTGTTGGAGGGGGGGGGGTTGAATTGAATGTCGCACGAAATCTGTCTGATCTGTTACGGGGTTGACTAAGCAAACTTAATGCTACAGCAGTTAGGGTTCAGGACAGGATTAGGAAGACTTTAACATGGCTTCCAAATTTAGGTGTTTCGAATTTTCAGTTCTCTTCTAGAAGGAATAAGAGGGCTGCACCATTGGTAATTGGAGCTGTTATGATCATAAGAGCAATTGCTAGTATGTCAGTTGCTACTTTGCTGAGAATTGAGCAGGTATTGGCAGTATTTGCTAACCAGGGTAAAACTTTGATGACTTTACAAGATAGTTATGAGTAATTACAGTAAGGTTTTGGGACTTTAAGGACTTCTTTAAATGGGTTATTGGTCACAAGTTGATAGAATGGGGAGAGGTTTTAGATGTTATGGTAGCTTTGTCTTCCTGTCAAACTACCTTGTTGAATATTGAGTAAAGAGCGGAATTTGTGTTGTCGGAAATTCATACTCAGATTAAGGCAGTGGTTGCCACTTCTAAGGGGGAATTTTGGGAGATATTTTACCCCTCGGGGTTTAGAACTGACTTTAATGAATTCAGTATATCTGTATGGTTAGCAGGTAATTTTTACTGGGAAGAATTTGTATAAATAGCATCTTAAAATTAGTGTACCTGATAGGGATTTGATTGTGGAAATCCCAATTGGTAACTGAGAATTATTTTATAGTTTTGTCATACAGCTTTCCTTTGTGGTTTTGATGGATCAGTAATAGTATGGGATAGTGAGGAGACTAGGTACCTTTTGGGTTGACTGTCGACATGACCAGCTTACGTTATACACCACTTCCTCGCAGCAGCACCTTATGGAATGACTTCTATGAGTCTCAGCAGATACAAGTTAGATATGGGGGCCGTCTAGGTTACATGAGAGGATCCATGGTTTTTTTGGAGAGATGTAGTGCAGGATGTCTACAAGTCACCGTCGTTGCTGGGAGACATCTGTTTGGTGCAAAGGATTCGTGGGTGCCGCATTCAACATGGGCTTGTGCAGTCTCAAGCTGTTCAGGATATTTGGATCATCAAGAATGCAAGATGTGAAGTGATGTGTTCTACAATGAACTGTTTATTGGAATAACAATCGTGCATACGAGACAAGTAACTTTCATTCTGGTGCATATAGGTTGCTTTGGTTTCTGGAGCTGGCCCCTACTGAACTTTTGATATGGATATTTGTCGTACCTGGGTGGGGGTGCCCAGGGGTAGGTGGGCCAAGCTCCTATTACGCCTTTTGGCAAACTATGTGCTGGACTGTGAAAGGTATTCCACAGTTAGATACAGTGGGTATCTGACGAGTTCATTTGTGCCTTCTAATCATGGTCAAAATGCATGGAGTCAATGTGACAGATTGAACCAGTGTTGTCACGCTTCCGGGAAGCGGTTATTAAGTGAGTGCGTGCATGTATGTGCTCTCTAATGGTATATTATGAGAGGAACATACAATGGCTATTGACTTCGATTTATGGCTGGGTGTGTTTCGCTCTTTGTGCAGTGTTAGTGGATAAGAACAGCCACTGTGAGATATGTTTATTTGCGGCCATGGAATGTGAGTAAGATAACTCATTAACACTTATATCTTTTCCAGACATTATGTGGAATACCCAGTTTGTGTCACAGTGAAACTCCTCTGTTTCTCCTTTATGCATGTTCTCGTTCTGTTCTCCATTACGCATTTTTCCGTTTTAAATGTCTTTTCTTTATACACCATTCCAGATTTTAATATATGATGTTTCTTTAAACAGGAATTCTGGGTTCGTCCTGTGAGGACGAATATTTTGGAAGTGGTGTTCTTTTAACATACTATATGACATTTACATTTATTTTGATCTAGAATAATTATGACCTTTTTATTTTGTTTGGTGACCAGGATGTTAGTCTAGAATCATTAATTTGATTGATTGTGAGTCTGAATTTCCTCAAGTTATGATTTCCATTTATATGGGGTGAGTCACTTCATTTCATGACTGTAGGTTTTGCTGAAGTACTTCTGTTAAATTTGTAAATAAAGTCTAGTTTTGTATCTTGACATTTTATTCCAGTAGTCCTTTGTTTGAGGATAGATTCAGTGAGAGGAGTCAACAAGAGAGAAAGAATGTGCTGACCCAGTGCCGGCCATTGCTACCAGGAGGGTCTTATGGATGTAAGATGATATGATGCTGTTCTTAAACCAGATGTAGTAAGAGATTATGACCCTAATTGACCTTGTCGAAGGGCATAACTTATATATTGCAAGAAGTATTCATTTCTTGACAACCCTCATGCTAAAACTTGGTGGAAATAACACCCAGAACAGGAAGTGGCCTTAAGACGTTTCCCTGTAAATTAGGTTTTGCCCATTAAATGAGTCAGGGTCACTTTCCCTTGCTAAGCCTTCTCAAAGTAATTAATTTAATCTCTTAATGACTTGTACTGGCCAAGAATGCTTTCCATGCACAGAAGCCTGCCATCCGCACCAGCCACATGAAGAACCTAGACTGGGATCTGACGGAATTCACCCAGGACACCTGGATTGCTTGGGGGTATGAACACACCAGCAGCTCTGAGGTCTGATTAGAAGCACCTGGGGAAAGTGAGATCAATTAAGTTGAGAGTTTACTAGCGGCTCCACAGGCACTAATCTGCCAATCTAACCTCACTCTCGAGCCGAGGCTTGCTCTTTGTCTGATCCATCGCTTGCCATCCCAAGTACAACCTTAAGTACTAGATGTCCACTCGACTGAGAAACCATCATTCTTCAACCAAAGATCTTCACTTAAGTAACTAAGGCACTGTGCAGTGAAAGTGTTTGGTCAGTTATCTCATACTTTATATCCTCTCCCGCTTCCCCTTGCATCCTAACAGGGAATCATTCTTCAGTGTAAAGAATAAATAACTAATCTTATGTGATATCAATTCCTCAATCCTCCAGCAATTCCCTTTGTAATAATTGACTGTGTGCAGGCTCGCCTGTTGATGGTGTTCCTTTCTCATGCATTACAGAAAGGGTGTGTGATTTTGCTGTAGCAACCATTTGTCACCTCTGTGCTGTACGTCCACCAATCAAGTCATTCCTGATTGTAAATTAAGCGTAAATTAACTCTGTGCTGAGTGGCACTCTTAAAATTGACTATTGTTAATTTCAACCTGAAAGTGCCAAGAGCCTAGCATACACGGCTCCCTGTAATTTATTCTTCTGATTCCTGTAAATACATGTGATTAATTCAGACCCAGAATTTCTCGCCTGAGACCTTCCCTTAGTTGAATTCTCACTTAGGTCATTTTTTTTTTTAATTACGACGTGTTGGTCCCTAGTCAGAAGCCTCCTCAACAAGGTAAGAAACTGCAATTGCACCAACACCCTTAAGAATATGCATATATATATATATATATATATATATATATATATATATATATATATATATATATATATATATATATATATATATATATATATATATATATATACTGTATATATATATATATATATATATATATATATATATACTGTATATATATATATATATATATATATATATATATATATATATATATATATATATATATATATATATATATATATATATATATATATATATATATATATATATATATATATATATATATATATATATATATATATATATATATATATATATATATATATATATATATATATATATATATATATATATATATATATATATATATATATATATATATATATATATATATATATATATATATATATATATATATATATATATATATATATATATATATATATATATATATATATATATATATATATATATATATATATATATATATATATATATATATATATATATATATATATATATATATATATATATATATATATATATATATATATATATATATATATATATATATATATATATATATATATATATATATATATATATATATATATATATATATAATCAGAAAGCTACAAACGTCCTTTAATATCCAATTCACTCTACCTCGGAAATAATATATTTTCATATATGTTACCAAGGGGAATTTTTAAGTTGATAATAAGTCCACCGTCCCGTGGATCGAACCAGCGATGGGCGAGAATCAGGACTACAGTGAAGCACTAACGAGATCGGCCACAAGAGAGGTATAAGTGAATAACATCTCCCGTCAACTCACCCGTCGAACTCAGGTGTTTTGCGTTTGGAGACGATATCCACCTACCTCTGCCATGTTGACCGTGTGATGCGTTTGTCGCATCGTAGCCATATTATGACTATTTATCACATCACCGTGATTCATATACAATCAGAAAGCTACAAACGTCCTTTAATATCCAATTCACTCTACCTCGGAAATAATATATTTTCATATATGTTACCGAAGGGGAATTTTTAAGTTGATAATAAGTCCACCGTCCGTGGATCGAACCAGCGACGGACGAGGAATCAGGACTAAGGTGACTACTAACGAAATCGGCCACAAGAGAGGTATAAATGAATAACATCTCCGTCAACTCACCCGTCGAACTCAGGTGTTTTGCGTTTGGAGGCGATATCCACCCACCTGCCATATTTTGACCGTGTGGTCGTTTGTCGATATTACATACATTATGACTATTTATCACATCACCGTGATTCATATACAATCAGAAAGCTACAAACGTCCTTAATATCAATTCATTCTACCTCGGAAATAATATATTTTCATATATGTTACCGAAGGAATTTTTAAGTTGATAATAAGTCCACCGTCCGTAGGATCGAACCAGCGACGGACGAGGAATCGGGATACAGTGACGCACTAACGAGATCGCCACAAAGAGGTATAAGTGAATAACATCTCCCGTCAACTCACCCGTCGAACTCAGGTGTTTTGCGTTTGGAGGCGATATCCACCCACCTCTGCCATGTTGACCGTGTAGTGCGTTTGTATATACGTAGCCATATTATGACTATTTATCACATCACCGTGATTCATATACAATCAGAAAGCTACAAACGTCCTTTAATATCCAATCCACTCTACTCGGAAATAATATATTTTCATATATGTTACCGAAGGGGAATTTTTAAAGTTGATAATAAGTCCACCGTCCCGTGGGATCGAACCAGCGAACGGACGAGGAATCAGGACTACAGTGACGCACTAACGAGATCGGCCACAAGAGAGGTATAAGTGAATAACATCTCCCGTCAACTCACCCTTCGAACTCAGGTGTTTTGCGTTTGGAGACGATATCCATCCACCTCTGCCATGTTGACCATGTAGTGCGTTTGTCCGTCCGTCGCTGGTTCGATCCCACGGGACGGTGGACTTATTATCAACTTAAAAAATTCCCCTTCGGTAACATATATGAAAATATATTATTTCCGAGGTAGAGTGAATTTAATATTAAAGGACGTTTGTAGCTTTCTGATTGTATATGAATCACGGTGATGTGATAAATAGTCATAATATGGCTACGCAAGCGACAAACGCACTACACGGTCAACATGGCAGAGGTGGGTGGATATCGTCTCAAACGCAAAACACCTGAGTTCGACGGGTGAGTTGACGGGGAGATGTTATTCACTTATACCTCTTGTGGCCGATCTCGTTAGTGCGTCACTGTAGTCCTGATTCTCGTCCGTCGCTGGTCTGATCCCACGGACGGTGGACTTATTATCAACTTTAAAATTCTTCGTAACATATATGAAAATATATTATTTCCGGAGGTAGAGTGAATTGGATATTAAAGGACGTTTGTAGCTTTCGATTGTATATGAATCACGGTGATGTGATAAATAGTCATAATATGGCTACGTGCGACAAACGCATCACACGTCAACATGGCAGAGGTGGGTGGATATCGCCTCCAAACGCAAAACACCTGAGTTCGACGGTGAGTTGACGGGAGTATTATTCACTTATACCTCTCTTTGTGGCCGATCTCGTTAGTGCGTCACTGTAGTCCTGATTCCTCGTCCGTCGCTGGTTCGATCCCACGGGACGGTGGACTTATTATCAACTTAAAAATTCTTCTCGTAACATATATGAAAATATATTATTTCAAGGTAGAGTGAATTGATATTAAAGGACGTTTGTAGCTTTTGATTGTATATGAATCACGGTGATGTGATAAATAGTCATATATATATATATATATATATATATATATATATATATATATATATATATATATATATATATATATATATATATATATATATATATATATATATATATATATATATATATATATATATATATATATATATATATATATATATATATATATATATATATACTGTATATATATATATATATATATATATATATATATATATATATATATATATATATATATATATATATATATATATATATATATATATATATATATATATATATATATATATATATATATATATATATATATATATATATATATATATATATAT
>NC_089796.1:31436454-31451454 GCF_040412425.1 Macrobrachium rosenbergii | reverse complement strand
TAAGTCTAATCCTTCGGGCCAGCCCTAGGAGAGCTGTTAATCAGCTCAGTGGTCTGGTAAAACTAAGGTATACTTATCGACAGAAAAATTAACTCACAGTTGTGACATGTGAGGCAGTCATTTTTAACAAAACTGACATTGATAAATAATTAGATTACTGGTTGACTACCATCAAAAGAAAATGAATACTTAGCTCAAAACTATTAATGCAAAGACGAAGGATGGTCAAATGTTCTATTGTACAGACGAGCCAGTAGTGAGTCCTGCCTGCGATGACAGAGCTATTCAGATTAGGCAGGATACTATTTCAGTTCCTAACTGAGTTAAAATTAACTCTGCCAGTTGATGTTATAAGTATTAATTTCTACTGCCTTTACATTCTTTATTGTTTTATATTCATAGCCATTGTTGTGGTCGGTAATAAAATTTTTTTCATTGTATTAGGACTGATAAGAATAAGTAATATTATGTTTATTTAAACTATTTCGTGAATCTTTGTTTCCTCTTCGGCCATCCTGTCAGGAACTGACCTTAAAGTCGAGAACTTGATAACTTCATTCCATTTTTTTTTTTTTCGGAACGCAGGCTAGAGGCTGCAATGGAATATAGTTTAATGTTGCATGAACGGAATGCAAAAGGGTCTGGGAATTTTATGTCTATGTTTTGGCAGTTACTAACGTTAGGATAATTTCAGTGTACAATTCTATTAATCTCAATAATGCAACTGCTCTAGTAGATAGGTCATCTACTGAATGTCGTGAGTGAATAGACTTTCGTTTATTTATTGATAAGAGTCAGAGCCTCTGGATCCTTCATGATAATTTGGATCACCAGATAATACTTTTTCCTCTGAATGAAAGTTGATAGTTGTTTGGCGAGGGGTTATCATTTTGGGTGGTTATAAAGCTCTGCGTTGCTTTTTTCAGAGCAAATGAATCCCACTTAGCGTCTTCAAATGGCGAGCTAACTCAGACTCTAATATCCAAAGATATTTTAGAACCAGGAGAAAGAAGAGGAGTGCTCTTGGAGCGTGATCATGCACCTCGATGTCGTCAGTAAAACTCGTTAAGGAAGAGAGAGAGAGAGAGAGGATAAAAGTCAAAGAATTTCATACAATGTTTATCGTCAAACAGTGTATTTCTATTCAAAACTTTCAGCTGGCATCTTATGAAATGCGTACGTCAGTTGGCGGCAGTCTTGCCTTTCATGTGATTCTTAGGTTCAACCCGAAGCGAGATAGCAAGTTGTTTAAATTGTACACTTAAATGTGTTGATTTCCACCATTGTGCGAGATTGTCATCTTCACGTATTGAATTCCGTTCTATTTCAGCAGATTCTCGTTCGCAAATAAAAAGTGAAATTTCTCTTACATCTGGAAGATTCTCCCACATGAAATTATATTTAGCCTAATGCCAGTCACAAGTTCGCATAAAGAGGAGAGTTGACGTCCTTCAGTAGTCTTGATAAGTCCTGTACGCCTTTAGGATGAACAACTTGGATTTCAGAATGAACAGCAGATACCTTCATAAATACTACATATAAAGTCATGATGTCCGGTCAAAGAAACTGTGAAATAATAACTGGTGATTCTTTTTCCAGATGGGAAGAGGTTGTCTGTTCATGAAGTGAAGAAATCCTAACGCCCTTAGCGCGAAATTTCATTTACATAGAATAGGAGAGATTTCACAGTGCTTACTGTAGCAAGATTTTGCCTAAGTTGACGACTTGAGAGAGAGAGAGAGAGAGAGAGAGAGAGAGAGAGAGAGAGAGAGAGAGACTGTTTACCACAAAAGAATGGAGCTTTCTTCCTGCCTCCCTTTTCCAATAATTTTAAAGTCACCAAAGTTCTTTTCCCTGTTGCCTTCATGGTTTGTATAAATTGAAGAATCACTCAAGAACTAGCTTGTTGCTGGATGACGCCTCTATAATTAGAGTTTTCTTTCACTGCATCGTTTGACTAGCAGATGGTCGCTTCGTGAGAGTATTATATAACTCAGGACGGCACTTGCTTCATATTCATCCAATGCTTGACCTTCGTTCCCTCCATTTAATTATAATGCTATATCATCAAAAGGGTATTTTTTTCACCAAATAATTTATTCGGTGGACACAGTGATAGGTTCTCGCAATACTGATTCCATTTTTTTACGAATAGCTAGGATATTTTTTGTTACCGAAAGAAAACTCATAGGTGTTCAATACCAGACATGATTCAGCATGTAATGGGAATCTGGAAAGTCATTTTATGTTAGGAAGATAAGACGAAAAATTAGAAAAGAAAGTTGCACTAGTTTATATATATATATATATATATATATATATATATATATATATAGATATATACACACCAGTTTTTATATATATATATATATATATATATATATATATATATATATATATATATATATATATATATATATATATATATATATATATATATATATATATATATATTTATATATATATATATATATATATATATATATATATATATATATATATATATATATATATATATATATATATATATATATATATATATATATATATATATATATATATATATATATATATATATATATATATATATATATATATATATATATATATAGATAGATATATACACACACACATATAAATATATATATATATATATATATATATATATATATATATATATATATATATATATATATATATATATATATATATATATATATATATATATATATATATATATGTATATATATTATATATATATATATATATATATATATATATATATATATATGAATATATATATAGGCCCATAAAACACTATTTAAATATATGAAATAATATATTTAAAACACTATTTTGTTTCTTGCTTCCCTGTTCACTGGTAGAATATGGACAGATGAAATGTTACAAGGGTAGATATACAAAACATAAAAGGTGTGGCCTTAAGCCTCCGATGGTATGAAGGTGACCGTTTCCTAAGAAGGAAGAGAATGACCAATTCTCTAGTGGTTTTTGGCCTCATTAGCTCCCGTTTGGCGATGAATCTGGAGGTCGCGTTTCTTGGGCCATCTTCTTCAGGAGCGGTCTGAGGATTAAAGCATTGATGTCGTCCGATTTCCAATGTCCTCCTGACAGGTTCATATTGTTGGTTTGATTGATGATAGCAGATTCCAGCATCTTTCTTTTGTACAGACAGCTACTTTTGAAAACCAGCTCCGCCCCACTCCAGTTTATGACATGTCCTGTATTTCTGATATGTAGGAAAATCCCCGAACTCTCCGAAGCGTAATGTACTGATCTTTTGTGCTCTGTTATTATTTGCAAGAGCGATCTACTTGTCTCACCTACATAAATGTCATTACAATTGCTACACGGCATCTTGTAAACTCAGGCTTCTTCCCCTTTGTTATTTAAGTATACGTTAATGAGCGAACTCCCGATGGATTTGGGATAATGGAAAATGAAGGGATTGTTAGACCTGAGTTGTTCGGTGGCTTTTTGGATGTTTTCGTCGTACAGAAGCTTTATTTTGTTGTTGAAATCTATTTGTCTGTTGTGAGTGGGACCTCTATAGTATATTTTATTCACTTTGTTAATAGCCCTCTCAATAATGTGTGGTGGATAGAGCATTTGCATTAGGTGTTGGCGGATCGTGTTGAATTCTTGATCTAGGTACTCATTTGAACATATCCTAAGTCCTCTGAGGAATAAGTTGCACCCTACCATGATTTTTACGGAGACGTCGTGGTAGCTTAAGAAATGAATGTAGGAAACAGCGAAGGAGGGTTTTCTATATACTGTAAATGCATATCTGTTCTGTTTTCTTATGATCAGTACATCTAGGAACTGCAGTTTTCCGTCCTTTTCCAATTCCGTTTTAAATTTTATGGTTGGAACTAGTGAATTTAGCCTATTAAAAAATTCATTAATGTCCCCCCAGCTATTGTCCCAGAAAGTAAAGATATCATCTATGTATCTAAGCCAGATCATATTACGGGGTTTGATAGACGACAAAAGTTCTGTTTCAAAATATTCCATGTACAAGTTTGCTCTATCCACCACACATTATCGAGAGGGCTATTAACAAAGCGAATAAAATATACTATAGAGGTCCCACTCACAACAGACAAATAGATTTCAACAACAAAAGAAAGCTTCCGTACGACAAAAACATCCAAAAAGCCACGAACAACTCAGGTCTAACAATCCCTTCATTTTCCATTATCCCAAATCCATCGGAGTTTGCTCATTAACGTATACTTAAATAACAAAGGAGAAGAAGCCTGAGTTTACAAGATACTGTGTAGCAAATTGTAATGACATTTACTTAGGCAAGACAGATAGATCGCTCTCGCAAAGAATAACAGAGCACAAAAGATCAGTATGTTACGCTTCGGAGAGTTCGGGGATTTTCCTACATATCAGAAATACAAGACATGTCATAAACTGGAGTGGGGCGGAGCTGGTTTTCAAAAGTAGCTGTCCATACAAAAGAAAGATGCTGGAATCTGCTATCATCAATCAAACCAACAAAATGAACTTGTCAGGAGGACATTGGAAATCGGACGACATCTACGCTTTAATCCTCAGACCGCTCCTGAAGAAGATGGCCCAAGAAACTCGACCTCCAGATTCGTTGCCAAACGGGAGCCAAATGAGGCCAAAAATCACTAGGGAATTGGTCATTCTCCTCCTTCTTAGGAAACGGTCACCTTCATAACATCGGAGACTTAAGGCCACACCTTTATGTTTTGTATATATACCCTTGTAACATTTCATCTGCCCATATTCTACCAGTGAACAGGGGCACAGAAGCAAGTGCCCGAAATATATGGTTTCAATGTTTAAATAGTGTTTTATGTGCCTTCTTATATTCATATTACACTGTAGTATTACAGGAAAAGACATTCATATATATATATATATATATATATATATATATATATATATATATATATATATATATATATATATATATATATATATATATATATATATATATATATATATATATATATATATATATATATATATATATATATATATATATATATATATATATATATATATATATATATATATATACATACATATATATATATATATATATATATATATATATATATATATATATATATATATATATATATATATATATATATATATATATATATATATATATATATATATATATATATATATATATATATATATATATATATATATATATATATATATATATATATATATATATATATACATATATATATATATATATATATATATATATATATATATATATATATATATATATATATATATATATATATATATATATATATATATATATATATATATATATATATATATATGTATATATATGTATGTATATATATATATGTATATATATATATATATATATATATATATATATATATATATATATATATATATATATATATATATATATATATATATATATATATATATATATATATATATATATATATATATATATATATATATATATATATATATATATATATATATATATATTCAGGATGGGCGACAGAAATACTCTTGATTGGTTTTAATTTTGTGTAAAAGAAACATATTGTGCCAGCTTTGTCTGTTAGTCCGTCCTTTTTCTGTCCCCCCCACATACCTTAAAAACTACTGAGGTTAGAGGGCTACAAATTGGTACGTTGGTCGTCCATCCTCCAATCATCAAAGATACCAAATTGCAACCCTCTAGCCTCAGTAGATTTTATTTTATTTAAGGTTAAAGTTAGCCATAATCATGCGTTTGGCAGTGATATAGGACAGGCCACCACTGGGCCATGGTTAATGTTTCATGGGCCGCGGCTCATACAGCATTATACCGAGACCACCGGAAGATAGCTCTATTTTCAGTGGCCTTGATTATACACTGTACAGAAAACTCGATTGCCCCGAAGAATCTTCGACGCATTTTTACTTGTTTCCCGTGATGACGAGATTTGGGAATACTGAGCAAGGAACGGAAATGTCCACAACGATATATATATATATATATATATATATATATATATATATATATATATATATATATATATATATATATATATATATATATTGTAGGTGTGGCACTATATGATCCCTGTCACTGCTCAGTGGGACAGCTAACAATGTTTCTGGGTTGCTAACAAATAAATTCTTGGGGAGTACTGATGAAATACAGCGCATTTCATACCTGACATCAGGATGATCACTGCGCCTAGTCTTAGTGGAAACTGTGGTACAAAAGCCATACTCACAGTGGTATGTAGTTGAAAATTGTGCTGTCATCCTTGGAAAGAACTGAGTAAAATTTAAACTTAGTATTTCAGAATTTGTTAGGTGTTGTTTCTTCTCATTGTGTCTTCCACACAGACTCACTTTCAGCAGCTAAATCTTCATCTTTGATTACTTCTACGCCCATTTCAAATGGATTCAATACCCACGCAATCCATTGACTTCAGGTGGGAAGTAATTAAAATAATTGTGGAGTGCATCTAAGTGTTGAATCATCAAGTCACAAACTTCAGTTTGTGAGAGCTCAACTAGTGGTGTTCTTGGAGGTGGGTAGACACTGAAACATTCTTATTTCCCAGTAATTCACAACTCAAGCTTACTTTTTTGCCATCTTTATTCTTTCCAACCTTTCCACACATTCTCTTTGGACAGCAGTCAAATTTCTGTGTGATAAAGAAACATGAAAAACTCAGACACAACTTCTTTACTGAATGCTTTGAAGATTCTAGGGTTAACAGCATTACCTCATATGCAATTTCTTATCTTAATGATATCACTGAAATCAGAGCTAAGAGCTGCTGGAAGGTTCTTGGGTACCAGAGTTTGCTAATGAGTCGTAAATTGTTATCATTACTTAAGAACACTTTTTTCTGACAAGAGTCAGAAACCCTGAACAATAACAGTCATTACTGGTGCACCATGAGTGGATACGGACAGATGTTAATCCCATTCCAGTCTACCTGCAGTGAAGAATGTATCAATTTTTTCAGATATATCCTTTTTAATCATGTTAAGCGCCTCAAAAAGCCAGGAAACTCCTCTCTAACACCAGTTCATGCAGCAAATCTGGCAACTGCCAGTAATTAGGCATATTTAAAAACATATAATGACTTATCCAGGTGCAGTGCAATTTCTTTGAGTGATCTCACTTAAAATGGAATTTAATATGTCATTTGCTATATCAATGATGTGTTGCTTTATTGTATCATTTGCAAATAACACAATATTCAGTTTTAAGGCACACTTGAACCATGCAAATGCAAGGTGGATATCATGTCCAAAGCACAGGGCACTATTTGGTCTTCTGCATTTGTCTGCAGTTTCTTTGCGTGATCAATTTGATAGGCAACCCTGAAAGCAGCCTCACAGTCACTTCAGTCTGCCAACCAAAGTAACCATTACTAACAATCCTAAAACCTTTCAAGAGCTCTTCCTTTTGCCTGAAGAAATATGCATCCTTATCCTTAAATTCAGTATGCTGAGTTTGTAGGTGAGCAGACAGTTGGTCAGATTTCAAACTTTCATTACCTAATAATTTCTGGTAAATATCACACTTAGGCTTATCTATCCTGTTTCTACATACAAAAGTTGCGAAGCCATATTGCAGAAAAGCAATAATGTAAGACCACTTATGAGAAGATACCATTGATTAAAAAATAGACTTGGAATAATCAGATATATACAAACACTCGTACAATAAGGATCATTCTGGGCCATTTACCAGTTTTTTTCCTTGGCAATGCCACGCATTCTGCATCAATAATTTTAATAAAATCAACACAGCATTCACGATTTAGTATTTCAGGAAAGAAAGTAGCCACAAGTTACCAATCTTACCTTGCCCAAGCAAGAATTAAAACACCTCACCATCATCAAAACTGACTTCTACTGGAGTAACACAGTATTTGGGTTTCCCTCTCCCCATGACCTCTCCAGCGCTTGTAAAAAACAAGTCAGTGGATGGTCACTCACACATCTAACCCAACTCACACCCAAGTTTAAAAAAAATATAATAACTTTATAAATGGTATATCAAACAGTGAAGTAAATAACTTGAATAACAAGGACAGATTCAGCCTGCCCTAATCTAAAGCCTAAAACGATGGGTATGATTTTAATTAGATTTTCTTTTCTTTTCATGGCATCCCTCTGTCCGACCCATTACCCCATAGAAAAGTCCTGATTTCCTCACCTGTCGTAATTTACCCCAGGTTGAGAATTGAAAGAGAAGTAATATGGCGGGATTTCATGATATAAAGTAAAGAGGATAAATTGTCAAAAGCAATAAAAGTTTTTATGTTGGAAATGAAGTAAGTGTTTGAATTTGCAGGCGAGAGAGTGATCATTTTGGTATATAAATGGGGCTGAGGCAAAGGTGTGTTATGTGTCTGTGATCTTTTACGATCTTTAAAGGATGAGTAATGCAAGAACTAAGCGAGAGGACAGTAGTTTTGGGTCCAAAGTTGGGGAATAAGAAGTTTGGTCAGGGATGGAGAGTGGAATGGTTGGAATAAGCAAACAATTCTGTACTAATTATGGATGATGAAGAGGAACTTCACGGGTAAGTGTAAGATTCTGAAAGGTTTGCGAGAGACAAATTTAAAAATAAATACAAGCAACAGTAAGGTTAATGATGGTCAATGGAAACCAGGAAAATCAGAAGTGAGTATGGACAGTGAGTGAATGGAAGACGTAAATTCTTATTAAGAAGTAAAGGTTTTGAATCAATATAGGATGACGGAAGGGATGAATCACATACCAGGTGAAGCAAGAAAGGTAGCAGTGAGTGTGCAAATGATTAAAAAGAAACTTTGAGTGTCTATAATAGCCAAGGGAAGGGTGAATGAAGGGATTGTTGAACCAATTCTCTTCTGTGGAAGTAAGTGTTTTTGTTCAGTGTTAATAAAAGAAGGTAGTAGTTAATATTATTTACTTAATATCTGTGTTACAATACAAACTGAAAGGTGAGAAATGTGGTAATATTTAGGATAGGTAAAAGGGTTAATATAGGTGAAAAGATGGATCGAGTTTTTTGTGATGTTTCGGTCATGTGGCAATATGGAGGATGATAGATAGATGAAATGAGTAAATAATCTGGAATTGGTTGGAGGGAGGAGGAGAAAACACCTGGAAAGGGATGGGTAGATGGCGCGGAAGAGGCACTTGAAAGAAGGGGTCTCAACATCTAGAAAGGGAAAAAATGTTAGTAACATAGGTGTGAATGCAGTGAGTGTGTGTGTGTGTGTGTGTGTGTGCGTATGCTAGACTAGCATACTTCCCTGTGGCCATTTAGTTTAGAAGTTTGAAGCAGCTAGCACTGTCGAATTTTTATGCAAAAAGGGATCATTCGCAATTTGTTAGTTTAAGTGTGACTACGCCTTTGACCATACATTTTCTTTTTCTTTCCTCGGGAGACACTCTCTCTCTCTCTCTCTCTCTCTCTCTCTCTCTCTCTCTCTCTCTGTTAGTGAAAGGCTTTTGGCTTTTGTTTATATATATATATATATATATATATATATATATATATATATATATATATATATATATATATATATATATATATATATATATATATATATATATATATATATATATATATATATATATATATATATATATATATATATATATATATATATATATATATATATATATATATATATATATATATATATATATATATATATATATATATATATATATATATATATATACATATATATATATATATATATATATATATATATATATATATATATATATATATATATATATATATATATATATATATATATATATATATATATATATATATATATATATATTATTTATATACATAAGATCTGTGTAAGGTTTTGTGCTCTTTCCTGGCCTTCAGCAGCACAAATCCTATACTTAACTCAAAACAAAAAGAGAAAATGACTACTGGGGAACAGCAATTAGACCCGGGGGAAGAATAATACATATATTTACACTACAGTTAAACTAATTCCTGGTTACATGCATGGGCATTAATATATTCGAAGCAAAGGCTCTTCTGGGCGAGTGCTGAGATGCGGATATGCGTGCTTGGAACAGCTATGAATGCAGCTTCACACAACCTCTCTGTGAAAGTGAGTGGCCATGATTAACATATATATATATATATATATATATATATATATATATATATATATATATATATATATATATATATATATATATATATATATATATATATATATGTAGTTTTAGATAGAAAAGTTTCTCTCTCTCATGCTCTACCTTTTACGGAAAAAATGTCCTTTTATCATTTCTATTCAATGATTTATCTCTCTTTCTGCCCGTCTCGTATGCAAATTGAATTTGTGGTTCCAAATCAAGAAACCGGCATCACCCAACATCTTCATGTTTCATCGGCCAAAATAAAAAAAGAATAAGAAGTCCAACATGGAATATTCCAGTTTTCCCGTCAGACATTTGTATGATTGCCTGTCTGAATGGGTTAAGCCAAGTTCTTCCTATTAAAGCAAGTGAATTGATCAGATCATGAACTTTGTTCCCCTGTTTATCTCAGCGATGGAACTTTTGAGACTGGTGGATTGTGGCAAGAGATTGTTATGCAAATGCAGTGCCTTCAAGGAAATTGTTCATTATTTCTTCATCTTCATTATCTTTTTCCCCTACTGTCTAAGCCAGGTAGCATATCCGCAGTGAAAGACAAAAGTAAAGTTGGCATTCGTTTTTCTCAATGTGATAATAGGATTTCTGAATTAAAATAGTTTCATTTTCCTTTTACAGGGAATATATGTGAATCCATACTAGAATGCGTTGCACCAGTTCCTTTTTTTTTTTTTTTTTTTAGGCATCCGTTCCCTTTTCTATCTCAAATTATCTAATTTTAGAGATTCCGTCATCAGTGAATTGTTTTTGCGCCGACGAGACAAAGTTTTTCCAAGGAAACGCTCGTGAAATCTCCCCTGGGCAAATCGTAAATTGTACTCCAAATGGCCGCATTTAGAAAGTACTCAGGTGAAACCTTAGCAAGTCCCCAACTGAGATACGTTGTCCAGATTGATTCACTGTTTTATATTTGTGTTACAATAGAAGAGCACAGGCAGTTCGTTTTTCTCTCTCTGTCTCTGCTATGGATCTCTTGGGTACCTCTGTGACCGTTACAGCTTACATTATTGTCCTAAAAGAATAGTTTTAACTTTCAAAGCACTATTTTTTTTTTATTTTTTACTTACTGATTTTCTTATTAATGGCTCTCTCTCTCTCTCTCTCTCTCTCTCTCTCTCTCTCTCTCTCTCTCATATAAAAATTGTCTGTTCAAGGCACACGTGAGCTGACTAAGAGTTGCACGTGTTTTTGCATACAAAGTTACTTGATAAAGATATCTAACGAAGTTATAGGGATTGTTTTATCGTTTCAAATATAAATTGGGCCGGATTATTCTGAAAGTGAGGGAGAAACAGAGAGAGTGAGGGAGAAAGGATTAATAAGAAAAGTGAGATATTATGGTGCCTCTTGAATAGGCCTTATTTCACTTATAAAATCTTCTCTTTATAGCTGAAACATGTAAAAAGAATACAAAAAAGGACGAAAAGGGAAGAGAAGAAAACGAAGGAAAGAAGGATAAGAGGAGAGAGCAAATAAAGAGGTCAGTAAAAACTTGCCCAGTAGGAAAAGTCGGAAAAAATTTCAGGCCAGAGAGTTGTTTCAACTTTCTCTTGCAGCGTCAGCTGCCTTTGCCATTACTAAGTCGTGCAGGATACAGCTCTTGTAATTCAGGCCTTCGTGGATGTTTTTGTACATACGCCTCCACACTCATGCTGTCCCTAAGGCCGGATAAAAGAAGTGGGTTTGGGAACTGAAATAATATCGTCGCCTTTTAAAGATTATATGAAGTAGCAAACTTCAAGGAATTTGCAGGCCTTAGGAGTCATGTCTGAACAGCAGTGAGACTTATAACATCTCGTTTAAACCGTGTATTTGTAAGTATATAAACCATACAACCCTCACACTCTCTTAAGTTTTTACAGTGTTTCTCGTGGGAGATTTCTTGTGGAATCTTCCACTTTTAAACTGATCCCATGATACTGAAATAAGCGTAGAGACGTAGATTTTCACAAAGTACCCTTACTATTATTATTATTATTATTATTATTATTATTATTATTATATTATTATTATTATTATTATTATTATTATTATTATCATATATATATATATATATATATATATATATATATATATATATATATATATATATATATATATATATATATATATATATATATATATATATGTGTGTGTGTGTGTGTGTGTGTGTGTGTGTGTGTGTGTGTGTGTGTGTTTTCTATCACAGTCATCCTTATTCGACTGGGTGGTTTTTATAGTGTGGGGTTCCAAGTTGCATCCTGCCTCCTTAGGAGTCCATCACTTTTCTCACTATGTGAGCTATTTCTGTAGCACACTTTTCTGCATGAGTCCTGGAGCTACTTCGGCATCTAGTATTTCCAAATTCCTTTTCAGAGATCTTGGAATCGTGCCCAGTGTTCCTATGATTATGGGCACAATTTCCACTGGCATATTCCATATCCTACTTATTTCGATTTTCAGGTCTTGTTACTTATCAATTTTTTCTCTTTCTTTCTCATCTACGCTGGTGTCCCATGGTATTGCGACATCAATGAGTGATCTTTCTTCTTGATTTTGTCAATCAATGTCTTGTCTGGTCTATTGGCACGTATCACCCTATCTGTTCTGATACCATAGTCCCAGAGGATCTTTGCCTGATAGCATTCTATCGCTCCCTCAGGTTGGTGTTCATACCACTTATTACTGCAAGCTAGCTGGTGTTTCTTGCACAGGCTCCAGTGGAGGGCTTTTGCTGCTGAATCATGACTCTTTTTGTACTGGTTCTGTGCAAGCACCTGACATTCGCTTGCTATGTGGTTTATGGTCTTGTCTTTCATCTTGCACCTCCTGCATGTGGGTGAGATGTTATTTCCATCTATTGTTCTTTGGACATATCTGGTTATAGGGCCTGATCTTGTGCTGCTGTTGCATACCTTCTGTTTCCTTCTTGAGTTCTCCCCTCTGTAGCCACAGCCACTTGTCTTCACTGGTTTTCAGATATTGCCCCAATGCTCTGCTCTCGATGTTGATGCAGTCCTCTATGCTTAGTAGACCTCTCCCAACTTCCTTTCGTGTTGTGTATAATCTGTCTGTATTTGCTCTTGGGTGTAGTGCTTTGTGTATTGTTATGTATTTTCTAGTTTTCTGGTCTATGCTGTGGAGTTCAGCCTTCGTCCACTCCACTACTCCTGTGCTGTATCTGATTACTGGTACTGCCCATGTGTTTATGGCTTTCGTCAAGTTCCCAGCATTGATTTTTTACTTGAGTATCGCCTTAAGTCTCTGCATCATGTCCTTCATCTCTTGGTGTTTTATATCCCCCCTTTCTGTTATTCCCAGGTATTTGTATCCTGTCTCATCTATGTGTTTGATGCTATTCCTGATCCCTTCAGTCCTTGTTACTTTGCCTTTTTGTATGTTGACCAAGGTGCATTTTTCTACTCCAAACTCCATCCTTATGTCCCCAGATACAATCCTTACAGTCTGGATTAGGGTATCTATTTCCATGATGCTCTTACCATACAGCTTGATGTCTTCCATGAACATCAGATGGTTAATTCTGTTGCCTCCTTTCTTGAGTTGGTACCCAGCATCCATCTTCTGCAGTACTTTTGTCGTGGGAAACATGGCTGCTACGAAGAGTATTTGGGACAGTGAGTCGCCTTGAAGGATCCCTCTCCTGATGTTAACCTCTGCTAATCTTATCCCAGAGCTTGTAAGTACTCTATTCCATTTGCTCATTGCATTTTTAAGGAAGCTGATGGTGTTTTCCTCTGCCCCATATTTTTGCAGGCATTCTATTGGCCACGTGTGCGGTATCATGTTGAAGGCTTTCTTGTAGTAAATCCATGCCTTGATTAGGTTGGTTCTACTTCTCTTACTACATTACCATTTTGTCTATTAGGAGCTGATCTTTTGTGCCCCTATACTTCCATCTGCATCCTTTCTGTTGGTGTGAGATGGTGTTTGTATCCTCTAGGTAGTTGTATAGCCTTTCACTGATGATACCTGTTAGTAACTTCCACATTACCAATAGTAGTTACTTGCTATAGTTACCTTGTTCTTGTCTTTCTGTGCTACAGATTTTCCAGTTGGGTATTTTCCTTAGTTGGTGTCTGACTGAGTCTGTTGTGATCTCGGTTTTATTCTCCCCATTTCTTCTGCCATATGTTTTCCCAGAGTCTCTTACTTGGTTCAGCTTCAGGAATTTCCTGGTGGTTGTCTTCCCCTCTTAGTTGGCTGTATAGTCTTTTCTGGTTGGTTCCTGTTCATGTACTGTTGGATCTTATGTGCTTTGGCTTTAAGCCTCTGTTTTATATCTTCTATTGTGTTGTTTAGTCCCTTCTCCTGTACTTTGTATTTCTCATTTAGTTCCTCACTTGTTTTCTTGCTTCGTAGCCTCTTTTCTGCCATCTCTTTCAGTTTACTCTAGTCAGGTCTCATCTGCTAGGTTGGTTGTGATGGTGGTGTTGGTGTTTGTATCCCCATGAGTTCTACTACTAGTCTTGCTCCTGCTTATGCCAGGCTATTTGTTTTCTGTGATACTAGTGGTGTTAATTAGTCTCATTATTTCATTAACTTCACTTGTTTTTTCCCTTAGTTTCTTTGTGTTGTAGGCTTTCATAGAGGGGATCTTTGTTTCTTTCTGTATCTGGCTTCATTCATTGTCTGATCTTTTCCACCCACTCCGACCTCTCTGTTACATCTTCGGTGTTTCCTTGTGTGTCATTGTTTGGTAGCTCATCATTCCTGTTGTTTTCTATGCCATCGTCTCTTAGTTCGTCTTCTTGTCCTTCGTTGCTGGGTGTTATTTCTCTTTCCAGT
>NC_089796.1:31406454-31431454 GCF_040412425.1 Macrobrachium rosenbergii | reverse complement strand
AATCACTTTTTATTAAATAACTTGTTCCGTCTTTAAAAACACATACGTCGTGTTATTCTGGAATCACTTTTTATTAAATAACTTGTTCCTTCTTTAAAAACACAGACACCCTTCCCCCCTCAGTGTTTGTTTTGACTTGTGTTGTTTTTATTTATGTTTACGTCCTTAATGTTTTGTTCTGTAGTTCTGTTCACTGCTATTTTCATTTTCAGTTTAATGTATATTCTGTTACCTTTCATGTTAATATTATATATATATTTTTAATTTTGTTCATTCCTTTAATTTTAATGTTGTGTAATTTTTTTATAATAATTTCCAGCTTTTTCAGTTATTATTTTTTGGTTTAAGTTTCTACAATTTTACAAGGAATTGTATGTTTCATTTTAACAGCCCTGATGATCTAATTATGTGGACAATTACGAAACGTTGGAATAAAGACAGCATGTTCATTTGTACGGGGTTCTTCTTCCTTTATCGATGATTATATATATATATATATATATATATATATATATATATATATATAATTTATGTTTCATATATTATACAGCCCTGTATATTCTAATTATATATATATATATGAAATATTGAATATACAGCTTATACATATATATATATATATATATATATATATACATATATCTATATATATTATATATATATATATATATATATATATATATATATATATATATATATATATATATATATATATATATATATATATATATATATATATATATTTTATATATATATATATATATATATATATATATACTTGGAATATATATAAATATATAGACAATACATATAAAACACAATCTAGTTATATGAGATAAAACAATAAGAATGATAATTGGTGATAGCCACACAGTTGCTAAAGTACTAGTAAAAATAGAAATTATAATATTGGTAATGGCAGTGCTAATATTGAGAATAATAGTAAATAATATTAAAAATCATAACAATTAAAACAAATATATATATATATATATATATATACATATTAATCTCCTGCTAGGAATATGAAAAGTAGAGACAATACATAAACAAAATCTAGATTAGATGTTTAAGAAGTCAGTGATCCAGAGGGCTAGTAAGAAATAGTGAAAAAGTAAATAATATTAAAAATCTCAATAAAAATAATGCATAATAATAATAATAGGGCCTTTAGATGTTTACAGAAGTCAGGTCCAGAGGGCTAGAATAATGAAAAATAATAATATAATAATAATAATAATAATAATAATAATAATAATAATTGCTAAGACTCACAACCTCACGAAAACAATCTTTGTAATAAAATCCACAATTATATACAGTAGTAAATGTATTACTATATAAGGTAAACAAACAAAGATTTTCGAACACTTGAACGGTGTTCCTCATCAGTGCTAACGTTAAAATGTAGTGAGGGTAGTTTTCTTTTGAATAGTTTTTAAAAAGGGGCAGGGAAAGAAGATAACAGCCCATCACGGAAGTGCTGGTTCGGGTGTTGCTATGTTATTCCAAATAACATCGCAAGTTCGAAGATCAAGGAGGTTGGCGCAACTGCCTGTTGAATTTGGAATAACATAACACCCGAACCAGCACTTACGTGATGGGCTGATCTTCTCGCTCCCCGGGCCACCTTTTAAAAACTATTCAAAAGAAAATTACCCTCACTTTACATTTTAACGTTAGCACTGATGAGGAACACCGTTCAGGTGTTCGAAAGTCTTTGTTTGTTTATTTTACATAGTAATACATTTGCTATATAATTGTGGATTTTATTACACAATAATAATAATAATAATAATAATAATAATAATAATAATAATAATAATAATAATAATACCTGGGTAAAATAGAAGGAGAGGATATAAAACACCAAGAGAAGAAGGACACGACCAGGAAAGAATAAATGCAGAATCAAAACTCAACGCCAGAAACACGACGAAAACCATAAATACCCGGGCAGTACCAGTAGTAAGATACAGCGTAGTAGTAGTGGAGTGGACGAAGGCTGAACTCCACAGCATACACTAGAAAACTAGGAAACACATGACAATACACCAAGCTCTACGCCCAAAAGCAAATGCAGACAGCCTATACATAGCACAAAAGGAAGGAGGAAGAGGTCTACTAAGCATAGAGGACTGCATCAACATCGAGAGCAGAGCACTGGGGCAATATCTGAAAACCAGTGAACACGAGTGGCTAATCCATGGGAAGAAGGACCGACAAAAGTAGACAAAGTCCCAGAAATATATAGACAGAAGAATGAAAAACAGAACAGAGGAATGGCACAGCAAACCAATGCACAGGCAGTACATGAAACAGACTAAAGAACTGGCCAGCAATGAAACATGACAATGGCGACAGAGGGGAGAACTCAAGAAGGAAATGGAAGGAGTGCCAGCAACAGCACAAGATCAGGCCCTAAGAACAAGATATATCCAAAGAACAATAGATGATAATAACATCTGACCCATATGCAGGAAGTGCAATATGAAAGATGAGACCATAAGCCACATAGCAAGAGAATGTCCAGCGCCTGCAAAGAACCAGTACAAAAAGAGGCATGATTCAGCAGCAAAAGCCTTCCACTGGAGCCTGTGCAAGAAACACCAGCTAGCTAGCAGTAATAAGTGGTATAAACATCAACCTGAGGGAGTGAAAGAAAACTTTCAGGACAAAGATCCTCTGGGACTATGGTATCAGAACAGATAGGGTGATACGTGCCAATAGACCAGACTTGACGCTGATTGACAAAATCAAGAAGAAAGTATCACTCAATGATGTCGTAATACCATGGGACACCAGAGTAGATGAGAAAGAAAGAGAAAAACATTGATAAGTATCAAGACCTAAAAATAGAAATAAGGATATGGGATATGCCAGTGGAAATTATACCCATAATCATATGAACACTAGGCACGATCCCAAGATCCATGAAAAGGAACCTGGAAAAACTAAAAGTTGAAGTAGCTCCAGGACTCATGCAGAGGAGCTTACTGTTAGAAACAGTGGACATAGTGGGAAAAGTGATGGACTCCTAAGGTGGCAGGATGCAACCTAGAACGCCACACTATAAAAACCACCCAGTCGAAAAAGGATGACTATGATAGACCCCAAAAAAAAAAGAAATAATAATAATAATAATAATAATAATAATAATAATAATAATAATAATAATAATAATAATAAAATGGCTGTATTATGCGAAATTATCTTATGCAGTATCTTTTCTATTTTCCTTATGAACGTGCCCTCAAGAATATCATCGAGAATAATGTCAGCCCCGTTGACCCCAATAAGAATATTCATTTGGTTATTTATTACAAGAGCAAAACGATGAGCAGCCTGGTGATGCATAACAATCCAGC
Source organism: Macrobrachium rosenbergii (assembly GCF_040412425.1). NCBI lineage: Eukaryota > Metazoa > Arthropoda > Malacostraca > Decapoda > Palaemonidae > Macrobrachium > Macrobrachium rosenbergii. Next base: position 31,428,086 of record NC_089796.1, on the reverse strand, counting down.
CACCCCTCAGCAGGACCCCTTGAAGAAAACCAACGTGGTATACTGGTACTCATGCCCTGTCCGAGGATGCCTCGGTTCTTACATCGGTATAACCACCATGTGTTTCTTCAAGAGGACTTCCTGCCACACCTAAGAGGGAGCTATCTTTAACCATGCCAGGACTGCTCATAACCAGAGAATTGTGAGAAAAGACATAATCATGAACATGGAAATAATTGACCGAATTACGGACCACCGCCGCCTGAGCCTTTTGGAAGCATTGCACATTGGGAAGGAGAAACCAACCCTCAACATTACGCAGGAAACCTTTCTCCTCCCCACGGCCACCAGGAGACCTGCACCGAGCAAACCCCATAGCGAACGAGCAAATCAAAATTTGGCATCTGAGGATTGAAATTCTCCCATTCATCCTCAGCACTACAATGCCACTCTCAAGCAAGACGAGCCCCAAACATCAACATGGGAGAGAAGGCTCCGCCCGAGATGACCTGCCCCGGGCAGCCAATCATAATTCAGCACCGATCAAGACCCCCCTATAAATACCAACCCAAGTGCCTTGTTTAATAAGACGTGGGACAGGCTGTCAGCATTAGCTGTAAACACTGTAGACAGGAGCAGAGAAAAATCCAATGATGGGAAGAAGAGATGTAAGGAATTGGCCAAGAATGGCTCCTAAGATAGAAGGGCTCAACCAGAACCAATTTACAGGAGCTAGAATACAATAAACAATAAGCTGTGAACACAATTATTTATCTAGCTTGAGATAAAGCAACAATCAGTGTATGACACCAATCAACTAACAGGCATTCCTAACCACCAGCACCATTCCATCACCTCCCACTATCATTAAAAAAAAAAAAAGATCATCATCTCTCATAACCATATATGACCCTACCTCCGCTTGTCCCTCATTCCTCTTCATCGTCAACTTCACCAGACGAAGCAAGGGGGTCTGGCCCCCTCTATTTCTCTCCTAACTTCCTTCACTTTCCTCCCTTATCACCTCTAACCTGTCCCCTCAACCCCGTCTTCCACCCCAAACACATCCCCAACCTTTTCTATCCCCAATTCGTTGGTTCGTTTCTCCAGATATTTTTCAACCACGTCCAGAGGATGACCAACAAGCTGGTCGAAACATGTCGAAATACCTGAAGTAGAACCTGAATCCAGATGACGAAGGATTTCTGGTTGGATATTTCAATAAAAGACTTCCCGCATTCCACACACTATCCTTTTTTTCCAATATGAATATCGGCCAGTTGCTGACCAACATCACTGAGCCCGAAAAGCAAATCATGCAAAAATAGCAAATATGTATACTGTGCACAGCAACTCAGGCCACCCCAGGTAATGCCATTTATGGAAGATAATGCCATTTATGGAACAGATCCCTCATTATCCCATCTTTCCCACATTTTAGATTTTCTTGCCTCACTGCTTAGGGTGCATCGTATAAGCAAATGGCTGCTGTTTCCAAGTCGATGATCAGACTGGACATTGTTTGCCTAGCAATGATTTTTAAATTATCCAGACGGTTTTCTACGAACATCTACGCGGGACAATGGCATCAGGGTGTGTCGTCTCAGAATGCCCTTGTGTACAACGGTGATATGGGGAACACCCGTATGTGCTGTAGTAGTACGAGCGGAAGAGCAGCAGTTTCGTGTGTCAGTGACAAAAGGCAAATCTTGCAATCATGTTGCCAGTTGCACATAGTTTATGACAGCTCTGCTCTATGTCTGCCGTATTTTTTAGGTCATCTGTGGTAATGTGGCCTAAATACGGAAATTCATGCACGAATTCAAGGCAATGATTTCTGAGGAAATCATCTGCAATATGCTCAAGCGATCTTGGAGTAGCTACAGGCACTGGATCTTGGTTTCTTTGTAAAGGATATCAAATTCCTCTGCATATTGGCGACAAGTGTCTGTTAGTCACTGGATACCTTGCACTGATGGGGAAATCAGAACCATATCGTCGGCATAACAGAGGTTGTTTATTGTTGTTTACTTGATAGAGCATTGATTGGAAGTTTGACATTCAGGGCACCTGTGTAGATATTAATCAGGTATGGAGAGAGAATGCCCCCTTGCCGGAACCCATTTAGGGAGCCAAAGATGTATGAGCAATACTTTACCCCATTTGACAGAGAACTGCTGTGTGGAGAACCAGCAATATAAAATGCCAATTAAATATAGAGGTATGCCTCTTTTCTGCAGCTTCTGGAAGAGCTTCAGGTAGTTTACTCTGCCAAGTGCTTTTCTCACATCTACAAAACATAGGGATAGAGGGGAGGCTGATGATAGGTAATAGTTCAGCAATTCTTTTACAGGCGAACACTTTGCTATCCATGTAGACACCCGGGATTACGTATGTAATCAATGGATAGGTTTGCTGAAAGCAAATGGGTGTTACAGACTATTACACACATAAACAAAGCCACTCCAACATCTAAAAACATAACAGACACCTCACACGTCTCGAACTGTCGACCTAACTGCCCAGTTCTCCTCGCTGCTGGGAGAATGGGAGCTGGGGATTGGTACGATACACGTATACATCGTTACCGGGGTCTAAGCAATGACAGGCAGGGCAGCCGATCGAGGCTACGGCCTAGGCTACCCCAGCGCCAAATCAAAAGTCCTTCAAAAAGAAGGCATCAAGCTTACCCCATATAAAAATGGGAAAAAGCACGTTAAAACGAAGAAGTAGATGCAGGTGTCGGTTCAGTGGTTTGTTTTAAATCTGAGCTGGTTGTCAGTAGTGTAGAAAGGGGAAAAGTCTCATTAGATGAACCGACTCAAGTATCTTTGACGCAATTGTAGTAATTGCAATTGGGCGATAATTGCCAAGGTCAGCTGCATCATTTAGCTTGTTTTTTTAAATTGGTATTAAGTGAACTAAGAGTAGGGAGTCAAGGAGAAACGGATAGATTGTGTACGCATTGAATAGGGCAGCTAGCAAAATGTAAATTATGGGATGGCAGAATTTGAAAACTTCTGCAGGAAGACCATCGCAGCCGGGCAATTTGTTATTGGATAAGTTGTTTATGGGATCGCTGATGTTAATCGGCATAATACGATCGGCGAAAAGAAAACGAATGTTATCAATAAGGAGGTTATCTACTTCCCTTAGGGAGTTTTGATCATTTATACAATTTAGGAGAGCGCTGAGGTGATCGCTCCACATTCTTGTGATGGCCTCGTCGCCGATGACTTCTCCTACTCTTTGTGATAGCTTCTTCGTTTTGGGATTTAGGGATTGAATGTCATTCCAAAGACGTGGGTAATCGCCCGATCCTAATTTTATAGACATTGCATCTGCTCTTAGTTGTTTTTCATTTAGCCTGCGGTGCTCAAGAGCAAGTTTGAACTGAGCTCTAGCCTGTCTCATTAGCAATGCAAAGTATCCTTCTCTTGGGCTACCGTCTTGCTACCCCCGTAAAAACATTTCTTGTGAGTGTATACAGATCTTTAACCAAGTCATTCCAGACAGATATGTTACGAGAGTTGCCTTGACGAACTCTAAAGGTATCGCTTCTGGAGGCAAGCATAGCGGATATTATATTCAAATAAAATTCTTTAAGATGGTGGTCATTTCCGGCAACTTTCCTATTTTCCATTATTCAGAAAAAATCTATCACTTGTTAATTGTATACACGAAAGTGATTAAACTTTTCCTAGCACAAAGCGCGAAATGGGAGTTCAGTCACGTTGGTAGGGGACTGGAAAGTTTGATAAAAAGAGAGAAATCGAACCCACCCCACTGACATTACTTCTTCGTCATCGGTCAAAAATAGTTTATTCCCGTGAGATTTCTGATCAATCACGGGAACCGATTTTCATTGACGATGGGTCATGATTGGACAGGGGAATTTCCATCTGAGTTTTATGAATTACTTTGGTTATTGAATATAGAAAACAAATAATGGTCTGTATCTCGGAACAGAATAAATAATGACATAAATACCATGGTTGGTTTGGAAACCAATAGTTATTTTTTTTATTTTAATTGATATATGTATACATGCAAATATACAAAAAAAAAGGATTATTCTTAAATCTAAACATAGCTTCAATACAGAACGAAATTTACGAAAAAGATGATGAAGTAGTCGACTCAGTTGAAAATAAATAAATAAAAGTAAACTCTAGGGCAAAGGAAAGAAGGTGCATCACTTGCATTTGTCTTGAGTAATTTGAAGCCAAAGCTTAATTTAAATGAGAAAACTGTCCATATGAAATTCATTACACTATTTATAATTCCACGCGAACCTTTAAATCCTGTGTTTTCCAATTAGGCATGTTTGGTTTACTTAATTCACTTAACATTTTTCTTTATTTGGCAACTGAGAAGGTGAGAAAATCCATTTACACGCCGGGGGAAGTCTCGTTGCTTAGCGAGAGGTCCTCCAATATTTCCGTTTTTCTTTTTCCTTTCGCAATGTTTTTCTGTTCAGTGGGTTAGCTTTTATTTTCTGGGAGCATCTTCTTACAATGTTTTTTTTTTTTTTGATCATGATACATTTCGTTGTCATTCCTTGCCTTCCTTCCCTTGCATACTGACATTTGGGCCTTTTCGACGTTTACCTTTACCGTGCGTTAGCTCATTTATTCATTGATACTTATCCCAGTATTCTTGAAGTTTTGATTATTTTTTTATTATTATTATTCAGAAGATGAAACCTATTTATATGAAACAAGCCCACACGGGCCATTGACTTGAAATTCAGGCTTCCAAAGAATATGGTGTCCACTGGGAAGAAGTAAGAGGACGTAAAGGGAAATACAGAAAGAAGAGATCCCGTTTATTAAGAAAAATTATTACAAAAATTAATAAACAGATGCAATGTATTAAAATGCATGGAGAATAGCATTAGGGTAGTAATGTATTGTATCTTTGCTTGAACTTCTGAAGTTCCAATGGTAATACATCCTCTGGGAGGCTGTTCCACAGTTCAACGTCGTGAGGAATAAAGGACCTCTGGAACTGAGAATTTTGACAACGAGGCACACTTACTGCATGTTGGTGCTGCTGTTCAGAGAATCTGGTTGCTCTCTCTCGGAAGATAAAGGGGATCAGGGATCAATTGTGAATGTGAGAGATCTCTGTAGGAACACAACTATTACTACGACTACCGCAAATATATTAGGTTAAATATCATTACTAGTTTTAATGCATTGTTCAATTGTTTCAACAACTTACACTGTTTCAGTTTTTATCCCATTGAACATAATTAAATTTCTGCATTCTTTTCAGTCACTTCGATCTGTCACAAATCAATTTCTATCCCAAAAAGCTGCCCACCTCCGCCCCCACCTACAGTCTCGATGGAAAAACTACCTTGCGGAAAGGTCTACACGAACCAAACGCTACAGATACGCATGGATGAAGATGGAACAAAGACGAGAGCCATGAGCTCTGGTGCGTGAAGCATCGGGATCACACGAGGCTCGAGAAAAAAAGAAGTCGGGGAATAGGAGACTAAATTCTTCTTCATTCTCAGCCAACGTCATATCATCTGTAAACATCATTTTCAGAGCCTCCAGCCACGTCCTATGATGTCCTCAACTACTCGCACTGCAGTAATTAAAAACATTATTTACATTTCTTTAGCCCATTAGCACCTTACAAGAAAAACAAACAGGCAAGGCACATACGCTCCGCTCTGAAGATTTTAACCTCTAAGCTTTCGTTCTCAACATATCGACACAAGCGCCAACGAATTTTATACTGCAGACACACGAACGGACTCACCGACAGTCACATACACTCGCACATGCACACGTACACACAAACACACACACATGTGTATATATATGTATATGAGTATATTTATTTATTTTTATAGTATTATATTTATTTATATAGTATATAATATTATCCATACCACGAGAATATGGAAGCCAGAACTTAGTTCTTATATTAGTAAACAATAGCTCTACAAAATCAAAATGGCAATGGCTTTATCATGGACATGAAACTAGAACTGGATTTCTATCAAGTAAATCCCTCAGGTATTTAATACAAAGGAGCGTTTGATGCGTGTAAACAAACTGAGAAAAGAGAGAGAGAGAGAGAGAGAGAGAGAGAGAGAGAGAGAGAAAGGCTATTACACTTAATGCTTACTGCACATTTCATTTCACTGACGAGCCGAAGAAAGAGAAAGAAAGTCTGTCATTTTTGGTTGTCTTCAGCTTTTCTTCCTCTACACAAAAATGTTTGTGATTTTCTCGTTTGCCTTGAAAATAGCATTTCGCTCTTATTTATTACCTACCTCCCTCTGTCGTATTTTCCTTTTTATTTGTGAGTTCGATTTTTTTTCGCTCTATGCTGAGGCATTTCCAAAATCAGGTATTTCAGACAATCGACATTCAGTTGAAAAATTAAATGTCAAGTATTTCAACAAAAGCAGTCTAAAAAAGCTATTTGTCGTTAATTCTACTTTATATTTGGGTTGCATGTTTTCATTTTTTTATTACAGTTTATATTTCATATAAGCTTTTATCTTTGTAATGTACTTACTACCCCCAGTTTTTTTTTTTTTTTTTTTGCTTTTTATATTTTATTTTGAATAAAGATCTCTTTAATCATTTCAAAATCTTCCCTATCAGAGTACGATTGAGATGAAGGAACTTTCAAAACAATTCCTAAGTAATTCTACAGGAAATTTTCCTTTTGTTCGCATTTGATATTTTATGAATATTTTAGTAAAATATCATTAAATTAAATGATAAAGACGACTTACTCCGTTATGCAACCTTTGTAAAGCCCGTTTCATGAATCTATTCTTACGTTCTCTCACAGGAGATGAGTGGAGGCCTGGCATTACTCATGATGAGAAATTCTGTTAGAACTCTTCATCTTAGGGAATGGAAAGCAATTTAGTGAGATTTTTGTGGTCAAACAGCTTTCTCTCTCTCTCTCTCTCTCTCTCTCTCTCTCTCTCTCTCTCTCTCTCTCTCTCTCTCAGTGGTAATGCGTTTCGCTCACAAACTGAATAACCAGCGGCCGATTTCCGGAAGGAATGATGTGGTGGGTTCCCTAAAATTCAGTATTCCTCAATTAGCTAAACCATTGACATGTTTACCTAGTCGTAGTTCGCAGCTGGGTGGAGGAAAGAGAGAGAGAGAGAGAGAGAGAGAGAGAGAGAGAGAGAGAGAGAGAGAGAGTATTCCCTCAAAATGTGACCATCAACCTGGATAAGTTCGGCGAGGTAATCCACCCGCCGCCCACCCGCCCCCTCCCCACCGGCGCCGAAACTTTTTAAGATATAATATTCTCTCTCTCTCTCTCTCTCTCTCTCTCTCTCTCTCTCTCTCTCTTAGGTTTTCTTAACCCTGTTTAGCTTTGTCTGCACACATCATTCTTTACCTATATCTGTCTGCTTGTCTATCGGCCTGTGCAACCGTGTCTTAGGCTAATTATCATATATGATGTAAAGTTTAATGTATAGGCCTCTGAGTGTTTGAGTGTTCAACTGAATATATATTTTAAAAGTCTTCACCTGGCCTGCTTACTGTATTCCTTGTTCAGGGGTCCAATCCGGGATCTAGCTCGTGAACAGGGGGGCCTTGCTAATACACCTTGAGATTCTGACTGCAATTGCTAGGTCAGGCAGGAAACTTAATGGAAAAACAGTTGGGCCGAGCGCTGTACTTCAACAAGGGACTGCTGCAGATAGACACTGAGGTTTACTTTAAATGGAATATATTTACAATTAAACTTATCAATCAGAAGACTGGGGAATGATAGGCAGCTACAACAGGGGCTGCCACGTGGTAAGTTATGCTATCACTGTTCAAAAGTTGCATATTCTATGATAAATCCTCCTGAAAGTGATACTGAAGAATTGATTGCAGTGGCCTTTTCACTGCAAGAAGCACAAGACAAGTTGATGTTTCCACGCCGATGTACCGTCTGCAATTTGATAATGCCAGCGGTCACACAAGGGTAATTATAACGATCTCGGGCGAATCGAGGGTTGCACAGAGGGTGCCAAGATAACTCGATTCTGGTACGATATACTTGCATGAAAATTCACACTGAGGTAAGTGAGTCAGGTCTTTGCGATAACTCGCACTTCAGAAAAGAAAATGAGAGTGCACTGGAAGATTAAAGATACATGACTGTTGAACGAAACTTGAATCAGGACGTTACCTTATAACGGAGCGATGGAGGGGCCTCGTCGAATTTCACCAGTTCTGGAGGGATGAGTTTAGTGGGAAATGCACAGTCAGTGTGACTGGGTGGTCGAAAGGTGACCACGTGGAGGGGTCAGCTCAATAAGGAGCATACAGTGGGTAGTGTGTGTCAGTCTGCTACCGGGGTATTTCTGAGAGATGACTATTTCTCGCCTTATATGACCTCGCAGGCTTATTTTCCTGCTCCTTCCAGAGGTCACTGGGATCACAAGATGGCGATTCAGTCACCTCGTTTTCTGTGTTGGTATCTTCCCCAAGTCCTGGTGACTTCTGGCAACCCTTGTTTGCAAGTTTTTATGGGGAACTCAACCTTTCTGGCAGAGTTTCGGCAGGTTTCGTCTCCATTTGCCTTTTATCTGAAAACAGGTAATTCAAGCAATCACCAGGCCTTTAGGAAGGAGAAACAGATGCCCGAGAAGGGGAGCATGGAGAGAAATTTACATAGGCTGAGTTTCTCATGCCCTTCCTCTGTTAGGCATCAGTGTGAAATTACGTTATTTTGGAGGGCAGTTTGGAGGTTTGGTTTTGCTTAGGAAGTGGTTTCCCACTTAACAATATTATACCATTATATTCAGCATACCTATGCATATCATATCATACATTAGTATATTTTTGCTTCTAAAACCTGTGAAGACCAAACACATATAAAACCTGAGTCTCCTCCTTGCTGCTATTCTGAATGGTTACTGCAGATTGAAACTCTTTAGTTTTAATTTTAGGAACCAGTGACATATTTATTCCTATTATTTTCAGCAACATCAGTGTTCTTTAACTTGTGTACAAGCGAATGTTGAAAGCTCTATTGCACATCTTTGTGCAATTACAGTTTCAGGACACCACCGAAAACTTTTCTTTAGACAAGGTAAATGATATATCTGGAAGCCTTATACTGTCTAAGTTCGATGCTCATAAGCAACTAATATTTTATCTATTGTTCCCAAAGATATTTTAAAGGGATTTTATATATCTACATGTTTCCCTTGAGTATTAGTGCAGCTGTATGGGACTGACGGTTCAGTGAAGTTCCCTTAGTTTTGGTAATAGTTTTATAGCCATACTGCCATGTTTCCATAACCATGGCTGTGTCGTAGCTTTTGCATTATGGCCCTCTTCTGTCGAATTTGGAGTTCATTTTCGTGATGATATACACAAACCCCTTTCCTTTTCTATAGCTTATTGTTATTCGGCTTCATATATTATCATATTAATTTTATTATTTGCTGATTGTAATTTTTTTTCTCGTTATTTTATTATTTCCGAAAAGGGTCCTTCTGTTCTGAGGGTGATGTTTATGCAAGTGACACAATATTTGCAAAAAGAAGCGACAGTTGCACTTTCTATTCCTGTATAATTATCCAAAACCATAATGCTCATGATTTCCGGTTATGTATTTATATAGGTGAAAAGACAGATAAATGACATGCAAGTGGTGGTATTTTAATAATACGGCAAATTCGTCGTCGTCTACTGCTGCTGAAATCTTGTATTTTAATCCATAAGGAAAACATGAAAAGCATAAAAACTATAAGGGAACCCGCCTCCAAGATATAGATGGCACACTGATGAAACTGGAGCACACTCCAGTGCTGGAGAACATTGGTTCCATGTTCCCTGACGAGTGCAAGGCAATTAAAAGGGGTACATGAGTTTAACACTGCGCTACAGATACTTTTTTCTCGTAAACAACAATCCATAGTTCTTATCTAGACTCGACGTGGAAAGAGAAGATGGAAAGAAAAAGAATGGGACTAAGACTCGGCCCCAAAACTACAGCACAACCGGCTAAATTTTGGCCCAAAGCTCAGAATTCAGACTGACCAACTGAGACCTAGGGAATATGTGAAGGGGATCTGTGTGTGACCGCAAGGAAAGTTCAAATAAAAACAGCGCGACCGGTTTTCAAATTATGGCTACTACAGTGAATGACGGCTGTTAGGGATTTTTTAATTTTTCTCGTTTATTGCTTCTAAAGGATAAGAAAGGCATTTTAAGAAATGAAATAGCATAGTTTTTATTATACGGTCATTTTAAAGGCTACTTACATAAATTATTTTCTCAGTACCAAATCATCAGTGTGAAATTTTTGGCCATTATTAAAAAAAAAAAAAAAAAAAAAAGGTCTCCCGGGGCATGTTAGGAATATTATTGCATAATAATTTTTTTATCTGAATAAACAATCTGGAGAAATTTTCTTGTCTTTCAAATGAAGTCAAACTAAATACTCTAGGACAAACAGTACCGAGTTATTTTTGTTTGATTATATATACATCTGCAAGCATATTGTTTTTGCATCTATGTGATAAATAAGCAAATACATACTTTTTCAACACTGCATGGCCATTAATACATAATTCTTTCTTTTTTCAGGCAGAATGAAAGTTAATTCAGCTTGAAAGGGAACAAAATGAAAGATAAATTCGAAATTTTGCATACTCTACAAGACCACCAACAAAAACTGTTTGGTGAAACTGCGAGCATCATAAAGTTTAGGATAAGATAATTAAGTAGTGCTTCAGAAAGAGACAGTTTAAAAGGTTTTCCATGTGAAATGTAGCAGACTTCACATTTCTCTTGGAGTCTGCATCTAAAAGGTTCTGGCACATTAAACAAACAATATTTCGATTTTAATCCCAGTGTATACCGTATTTTGTGAGCAGTGAGTTCCTGTGGATGTGGGAAAATTTAAGAAAAACTTCCCATGAGTTATAATGTCTTGGAAACACTACAGGAAGAATTTGTTGATAACATTCTGAAATGCTGAACAACGAAATGATAACTGGGGAAGAGAGGTCTTTTCCAAGTGTCCAATGTCTCTGATCTTGCCGTAACTGAGGGATGGTGCAGTCATGCTCAAATCTGAGGCGACATGATTCTTTTTGTATCGCACAAAATCCCAGACTCAACGTAACGTTGCCAAGTAGTGTTCAACTTTTTTTTTCCAATGTCATACATGTCGACAAGTTAGCGAATTCACAGCTAGCACTATTTTCCCTATGATTATATAAATATGATCCCTTTTATGCGCAGATATAATTCGAAACCTGTGTGATTTGAACTTTCTTTTTTTTTTTAACATTGCTTAGCTCAAAGCACGGTGTGATAAGGTCAGTGGTGCTGTCAATGGCAGAGCGCTTAACATGCTCCTCGGGCTGGTCAACATAACTACCTCTGCAGCATTATAACAGTAGACTTAATAAACTCAATGGTCATAACAACATTTTAAAAATAGGAATATGAATTACAGCAAGTTTTCTTTGAATGTTGAAGTTTTAGGCTCTGTTCAAGCTGCCTGTGTGTTGCAAAATGATTTATAGGCCTAAAAAAAATAATCTAAGCCTTCTGAGATGTAATCTGTTACTAAAGAATTTATTTGTAGAGATTACCTATTCTTTGAGGAATAAAAGATGATGATGATTTTAATTGTATGGAGAAGATGGCTATTAATCGAAATATATATTAGTATTAATGCCAAGGCCTATGGAACACTTGGTTTTTAACTGGCTTAAAATATTATTTTCTTAAAAGTGCTTCTGCTCACTTCTGGTGTATAATTTATTCATTCATCAGGTAACTTGAAGTGCAAGAATGTGTAGATAACTTCATATGCTTTCTAGACAGAAATTGTTAATATAGAGATGTAAATGCTAAGTGTAATGTATTTATAATAAGCAAAGAAATCTAACACACCTCGGCCTAGGAACAAAATCTTGGGTTTAACAAAAGAATAATTGCTAGGGCGAATATTTGCTAGTAAGCCACAATTTTTGAAGTGGTTAAGAAATATAACTTAAATCATTTTATGTTTATGAAAATCCAAATATTCCTCTAACAAATATAAAATAAATGGTTTCAAGATAATTTCATTGTCGCTACTCACTGTAGACCAGTGTTACACCAGGTGTTTCTAGTTGCACCGCCACTCTAATGGTTGAGTCACACACGCTCCACTCACCCGTTGATATTGGTGGATGCACTCTACTTTTGTATTATTTACATTTTTTTCAGCGTTGAGGCATAGAAATAATCAAATAGGATTATTTCAAATTTTATGGTTGCATTAGAAGCAATACTAATGTTATGACAATTTTTTTGTTTTTGTGATTTAACATTTGAACTGAGGTTTGATGACTTTTTTTGTCAAATGCATCGGCGATGAGTGAACGAAAGTTATGAAAACGTTTCTTAGTTGTTTTCCCGAAATTTTCTTACAGTTTTGAAACAAGATAGATTTCACTCTTGTGAAACATATCATGTCCTTATTGTATATGCAATAATTGTGTCTTTGCATTGAAATGATAGATAAATATGGAGCATGTTAGGTTGCCAGTTTGTGAATTTTGAACGAAACCCTATGAAATCATGACTTATCACTTATGAGCATAGCTGACCATCGTACAGTCAATAAAGAAAATTGGCGCAGTTTCTTTATTCATCGTCGGTATGGAAATATTGCCATGCAGGTAAATATTATTTGTTTTTAATCGTGACAGCCCAGAAGCAATTGAATTTGGCTTTGCTTCTGCTCGAGTCTTGACGATGACCCAACACAGTCACAACACAATACTCATATGTATATATATATCACGTCACCTACAGCCGATAAATAATAATGAAGCCTGTCAATATTCTTAATAGCAAAGTGTAATTCAACACATTTTGTCCTTTGATCAATGAAATAATTGGCATGGCACATTTAGTTGGCCTAAATTTGATTTCCGATTCTAATATATATGATTATATATATACAGTAGGTCTATTTTCAGCAGTATCTCTCTCGGATGCGTCATGTGAATGAAGCCATTAAATCGATTTTATCTATATTAATCTGCTTTATTTGATTATTCCTGTTATTCTTTTTGGCTGACAAAGTTGACATTTGCTTTATCCTTTCATTAGTGCTTAACATAATTTACTCAGACCTAGCTATCTCATGTCAAAAGCAACATAAGAAATCAGACGAAAACAATTTAGTCTTTCTTCAATTCCTTTGCATGTCATCTTGTTTCATTCAGTGCACAAGGTGGAAAAACTGTTTGGAGTCAAAGCTGAAGAATATTTTAGGAAAAAAGAATTACTTTCATAAAAGCATTCTTGGGTTAATCAGGAGGATTCTCAGGTTGTTCAGAGGTAGCACAACCAAAGGTAACCTAGTCGCTAGGCCAATCCCCGCACATGGTTATACTCTATTCACACGCCCTTAGAATGTATTGGCTTTAAAGATCAAGGAGTTGGGCCAATTTATTTTTTCTCGTCTCCACCAGACTTTTTAAACCTGTCGCCACCAGATGTGGATGTTTCGACTTTTAACCTAACCTCCTGTCAGAGACAAATTTATAGCCCTATAAATTTAACGTAACCTCATGTCAAGGAATTGAAACAGAATTTAGGTCAAAGGTCAAGCGCTGGGACCTATGAGGTCATCAGCACTGAAAGGGAAATGGACAGTAGAAGGTTTGAGAGGTGTAACAGGAGGAAACCCCCACAGTTGCACTATTGTTAGGAGAGGATGAAAAGTGAGACGGAAGAAAGCAAATGTGAAAAAGAGGTACAGTAAAAGGAATGAGAGGTTGCAGCTACGGGCCAAAGGGATGCTCCAAAAAACCTCGAGTAATGCCTGTAGCAGTAATGGCACTAACCCCTGCGGGGACCCTCATGTCAAAAATATAAATTAATAGCCCTTAATTACTCATTGGCCATATCCACTTTCAAAGATCTAGTTTCAACCCCATCACCCATATAAATATTTACTCACAAATCTAGTTTCAGCCGCATCACCCACCCAGTCAGATCCTTGACGTCAAAAGTCTACGGTTAATCAAAGGGTGACAGGTTCTTGAGGTCTCTCATTTGCAGAGTTCACTAAAGTTATGCTTCCTATTTGCAAATTCTCTATCCCTCTACTGATGAAATCAGTCTTCCTCATTGGTCTGAGATTAGGACAAGCTGTTGAAGTAAGCCTACTCCATTAATTCATTTCGAGTTTCAACAGGAAAATAAGTGTCTATCTTTAGAAGACAGGAATCAAACAAAAGATGCAGAAGGAAAAAAGAAAACCTGGAAAATCAGGTACAAAATCATTTATTTTACCATATGAGGAATAGGTGAATGGCTACTCCATTTAAATTGATTCAATGTAAAGAGGGGTCATTTCCTTACACAATTTGAATTATGATCCACAATTATTGCACAAACTGATTGGTCTACGTTTAGCCATAATTATGTTCACATACTCTCTAATTTCTCAAAAGACAACAGAAAAATAACACTTTCAGGGTCCACATTTACTTGGAACTAAAAAAAATTATTCCTGTTAAAATGCATTTTACACACAGTTTTCATATAACCTACATTTAAAAGTAAAAACCCAAAAGAAATCATATATGCATATCTACAGGAAAATTGCCACATCCTGAAATTCACTTCAAAGGACCATTGAATGGAAATTAACATTAGTGTACATTATCATGATCCAACAATTTGTCTAATCAATTCAGCTACATGAAAAATGAAAATGATAATTAAATCAGAACATTACAGTTTTTGTTGAAGTAATTTCATAACAAGCTACTCATGAAAAAAAAAAGCCATCTGTTGTCTACACAAAAATTCACATCTTGTCTTTTAGTAATCACTTAAGTTCTTCAATCACGTTTTGCATTCATTTAGTGGCTCTGCTCGAATGTTCTCTAAATCTAGTCTTGCATCTAGATCTTCGTCTACTTCACCTATCAAGGCTCTGAAAAAAGAAAATAAGAAATAATGTTTAATTTTCTTTGCTTACAATTCCTGGTTAAAACTCGAGCCCATCAAGGTGCTGGAAATTGGAAATTTATCAATAGTTACATTAGTTTATACTTCAAACACTGAAGCAGAAGTTTTTGTTTATAATTACTTTATGTCCCTGGAACTCAGGACAGTACCCAATGTCATAATATAAAATGTACAACTCACCTGCAGTTCTGGATAGCCTTTACCAACCAATACAAGGAAATAAAAACTACAACTTTTGTACTTTACAAATAGATTTTTATCATTTCTTATCACAGACAAGTGCCCTATGAAGGCAGAAAAACTAAGAGTTGATCAAAGTCAAGTCATGCTCCAGATAGTTCAGTAACTAAAGAAAGTGAGTGGACATGCATCTGTTACACTTCCCCTCTACAGGATCCACTAAAGACTGAGACCAATCCTCCACCAAAGGGGGAAGAGACATGCCAACTCGACCGAGTACCTGTTCAGGGAAACTGGGTGGTAGTGGCCAAAAATAATGGTTCCCAGTACTAAGTCATAATTGGAAAGCACTGAGGGATACCGAGGATGATCCATCCTTTGTCTTCAAGCCTTGACTACCAACAGAACTTGACTGGCTAAAACTCCCATTTGATCTAGGTGAAAATGCACGTCACTGCTCCTGCCCTGAACAATACTGGACTAAAGAGTCACAGACTATGGATGACAGTACCATGCACAGGAGAGCAAACAAGCTGGTGACAAATTGCATGGACCCATCCATGTATATATGGGGCCAGTTCCAGGGAATCTGGACAACTGGTTGTCCTGGGAAGCATAGACCTTAACTTCCATACCTACAGAGAGCCATGAGCAAAACTAAATGAGTCCTGATTGGTCTCCTTTCCCAAGAAGACCAAGTTGGTTATTGATTACAAGAAAACTCATGAACCAGGGAAGAGTCATATAAAAGTTCATGAACCAATCCACCAACAGTCACCTGGTCCCACAAATGGTCATACTGATTGCTGTCAGACTTCCACACAACAACATTCTAGCCTTCCCATGGAGGGTCTCCTACTACAGAGGGGATTTTTTTCCCACTACTGTATTCTAATCACAAACTTTTTTTTTTACTAAAATTTTATATATTCTGGTCCAACTTCACTGATTTGCTTTTGAACTCCTTAAAAAAAAAACTTTTTGCCATCAGAACTCACAGTCTTCTTTTAAATATCCTCTGTACCTCTAAATATTACATTCAGAGCCCAAAATCAAACTGTACAGTCGGCCAAATTAGAATTGGCAGAGTTTCATAATTTTTCGATCACCTGCCTGACACACGATTCATGCCTGATTACTATATTTTTCTGTTTGAAGATGGAATAAATCTTATGTAATGGCGTTAAAAACAGTCACTGTAATCTTTAGAACATCATGTTGTATAATTACGTAAAACTATTTTCCATATAACAAAATTCATGTGAACGAAATGAAGTGATAAAAAACGTCGAATCATGACCACTGCCATAATACAGTGTTGCCACATTTCCACAGCACTGACTTCTATGGTAGCCTAAAGTTTAAAGTCATTCAACCCATAGCTTTCCTTCATAGTCTCAAGATCATTTCCTGTAACTTCCCTTAAGTTAATCACAATAATTTTTTACATTTACTACAACAATTTTAAATAGGGTTAAGCTACCATAATTGGATGGATCACTAAAGCTGCTGTCACTCTGATGTCGTCTGCATTTGACATGTCAGTCAAGACATTCCTGGCTCAATCAACTTCTGCTGCTTCATGATTCGGCGCAAACAACCATTCTTTGATGGCTTTTTATTCAGTCATTTTTTATATGAAAAGATATATAAATATGCAAATGGCCGAGAATATACGACAATGAATCATAAAATATAAGAAACTATTATATCTGGCCAAAATAAACCCATAAAAAGAGTATGAATATTTTTTTTTTTCCACACTTGGTGTGGCAGACCGTAAAATGAAGACCCCACTTCTGCATCAAAACTTCCACACCGGAAGAGGCCACATTTGCACGTTTCGGCAACAATAGGAGACAGCTATCACTAGCAGTATTGCATAAACATAGTCCTTATATTATCATTTCAATATAAAGTTGATAGTAGTTGAACGATTCCATTTGTTAAATTTTACAGAAAACAATGGAAACTCACAAAATGCTATCAGAGAGAAAAAAAAAAATTATAGTGTGGAAAATAGGCCTAGAATGGAACTCCTCGAAGCCCAGAAAAGAGCTGGACAATATGATAGTTGCAGCTGTCAAAGAACAGCCCCAGATGACAGCAGTTGCTGTGAAACAGCAGCTTGGACTGCAAATACGTGTGCAGACTGTGCAGAATAGGTTGCATGGGGGCATGAATGCATCACAGGATTCCGGCAAGGAAACCGTTGCTAATGCAACAGCATAAAGAAGAAAGGATGGGACCTTTTTATTTCTATTATAAACTGATATGTAGTATATACTTGAATGCATTACGTTTTATATAAAAACTAATGCAATTCGACTATAAAGTGAAAATAATACATAGTTGCAAAATGAAAAAAAAACTTTGTTATTTTGTCTTTATTACTGTATATAATGTATATCCTAGACCTAAAGCTGAGAAATGATCAATAACTATTATGTATTTGACTGTTCACACAGGAATTTTCTGTTTAATGGGGATTATACTGCACATTTATCTTCATATAGTTGTCTTGAGATATAATTTTAATACATGCCTGTAGGTTATTAGGAAACATTATAATTTCCATTTATAGAGGATAATTCATAAGATAGGTCTATGTTGTAACATATATAAAAATGGAAGAAAATATGTCTGTAAAGTTGTAGGCCTGCTGTTCTCTCTTTTTTTTATGACTAACTACTCTCTACTGAATTGTCTGTCATTGAAATAATATTTTCTGTGGACAGATATGCTGAAAATAACATTGCGCCTTCAAGGCGTAGTGGCAGAATATCAGCTGGGTTATGGGGATGGATGGCTGCCAGTGGACCTGGAGGGCTAATTGCCATCGATGAGCGTTTCTGAACACCAATCAGTTTATCTAGATTTTACGGGACATTTTAGTACCCTCAGTTCGAAAACTACTATTGCCATATCCCATGCCAGTAGGCTATATATCGCCATAAACAATTTTGCGGTCCACAATGCAGAGGTTGTAAACCAATGGTTCCAGCAGAATCCAGACGTGGTTCGAACTGACTGGCCTGCCAAGTCTGCAGATCTGAACCCAATAGAAAACTTATGGACCTACATGACTAACAAAGGGTGTTAATTGTGCTTACACCAAAGAGAACCTTATAAAGCATGCAATAGATATTTGGGAAAACTTAGGGCCAAGAGGGGAGCAGCAAATACTTATGGAAGTCCTTGTTGCATCAATGCCAAATAGGATAAGATGTGTGCAGATGCACGAGGATCCTATACAAAGTTTTAATGAGTTATGCTGCCTTTTCATATAATGTGACCAATTTTATAATTTTATTCCCCTTAGTTTAACAGTGTTATTTTTGTATTTGACTTCATTTTGGCTCATTTACTTCTCTAACATTTTCTTATTCATGTGAATCTATACATACAATACTTATAGGCCTATGTTGGGACTGAATTCCTACCGACTTAATTTATCTCTCTCTCTCACACACATGCATTATATATATATATATATATATATATATATATATATATATATATATATATATATATATATATATAATATATATATATATATATATATATATATATATATAATATATATATGTTTATTTTCATTTGTTTGTTAGCTTTACTATATTTATACTGCATTACAATTGGATTTGTTTTATTTTAATTATGTTTGTTAGGATTATTTGACTGCATTTACTTATATATATATATACTTTTTTATATATGTATATATATAGTATATATATATATATATATATATATATGTGTGTGTGTAAAATATGTGTATATCTTAGTTTTTATTGTAAATATTGGAAATAGACTTTAAATGAGAAAGTTACCTTTCATATTTTCTAACCTTTCAGCTATGTATAATATGCTCACGGCATTAGGTCTAGGCATACATGTGAAACTGATTCTAATTAATTTCTGTTTAGAGAAAATGAATATCTACATCAAGATTAACCCAAGATGCTTTCATGAAAGTAATTCTTTTGTCCTAATGTAATCTTCAGCTTTGACTTACAGCTTTCGTGTGCGGATGAAACAGGATGACATGCAAGGAATTAGACCGAAAAAGACTAAATTGTTTTCGTCTGATTTCTTATGTTGCTTTTGACATGAGATAGCTAGGTCTGAGTAAATTATGTTAAGCACTGATGAAAAGGATAAGAAAAAGGAGAACTTTGTCAATAAAAAGGAATAATGGGAATAATCAAATAAAGCAGATTAATATAGATATTGTTGATTTTAAACATTCATTCACATGACGCATCTGAGAGAGAGACTGCTGAAAATAGACCTACTGTAGGTAATCAGGTGTCAGAATCAGAAGTCAAATGCAGGCCAACTAAATGTGCCATGTCAATTATTTTATTGATCAAAGGACAAAATTAGTTGAATTACACTTTTGCTATTAAAGAATATTGACAGGCTTCATTATTATTTATCGGATGTAGGGTGACAAACGATGACACACCAGTACTGTACGATACGTTGGGTCATCGTCAAGACTCGAGCAGAAGCAAAGCCAAATTCCAATTGCTTTGAGGCTGTCACGATCGAAAAGCAAATAATCTGGCACCTGCATATGGCAACATTTCCATAACGAACGATGAATAAAGAAACTGCGCCAATTTTTCTTTGGCCGACTGTACAAAGACAGCAACAGCTACACTACAGGACGAAAAGTAGATGAGGAAGAATCAATAGCATTTATGAAATTACCTGAGTATATGGAATAAAATGATGATGGTCAATGTTCTATTGATGGACGTATGTCAGTTTTGAGAAACCATGAAAACACTGGTACTAATTACAGTCAGCAATACATGAAGCAGCTTAAGAACCATTATGGAACTATTATAGAAATCAAGCAACAGGAGTCGATTGGTGTGTTTCACTGAATGCATGTACAATAATTTAATTGATGAATGGTATGTTCTTCAAAAAAGCGACCTTGCTGCAGATATTAAAATACTGATAGAAACTGTTACTCTGATTATCTAAAATGACATCCGTTCACAAGATTATAAATGCCAGGTATTCCTTTCATCCAAACAAGTAATTTCTAGAAACTGAGAGTTTGCTCCAGAATCATGGTAAGTTTTTATCGACCACTTTTACTCTAAAGCTTGTGAAATGGTTCTTGCTGCTGGTCCTTGTAGCCCTCTTTCACATGTCACTATCCTACTTGGAGGTTTAAATTTTTTTATATAATTTTTTTGGAGCTATAGTGACCACAATAGCTGTAAGTGACCTTGAAAATCTGTGAAAGACCGTGTATGCAAAGAACATTGTTGCTCTTATGATGAATGGATGTGCTTATTCCAGAAGTCTACGAGTTCATTTCCTTACTCAACATGCATTAGCAGTATGGTTGCTGGAGTCATCTTTGGTTAAAGAGACTCTTAAGAAAGATTTACAAGCCTGCTACATGTTCTGTTCACAACACTGAAACTCTGGAGGTAACAGTGAACTCAACTTGAAATTAAACTTCAAGGGTTACATGTACAGTATTTTAGGTGTATTACTATTGTGAAACTCTAGAAGAGCAGACTATTGTGGTGATTGGGGTCTTCATTTGAACAGTGCGAAAGTCATGACACCTTACTTGCACACAGCAAGACACCTGAATTATGTAACCATGAAGCCCGAGAAGTTTGAAAAGCTTACAACACAATGACATTTCACAATTAGGAGATCTGACAAGTTCTAGTCAGGGATCTGGCCTGATATGGCAACTAAGCAAGTCCTCATGAGTTCCACCATAACATATGAAGGTCTTTCTCAAGGGCATGGAATAAAACCATTATTTATTACGAAGTTTGTTAATCCAATGCCTGTACCTGCCACTATCATTAGTGCTGTTGAGTCCGTTTGTTGGGTTACTACAACCACTGCAGAGCAGCATGCTGACCTTTTGAATCTCGGCAGACTCATGATCTTACTGACATGAATACCTTCAAAGATTGGCTAGATGCAGCTTTACACCTCTCCTAACCTCCATATCGAGCCGTATTGTGACCAGTGCCAAAAAGTGAACTGTGATGATGCCTATGTGATTGGAAGACCTTCAGTGAAGACAATGGAAAGAAAAGTATTCAGAATTATTCACCTGCAGCAAAGTAGCATTTCCAACTACCATGAAATCAATCAAGAAAAAAGATACACAAGTCACTATCAACACAAACCAGTTATTCCACTGAATTGTATGCATTGCTAAAAGCGAATCTGACCTTGCATCACCTCTGCCATACAAACTTTCACCTTAACCACCATCACTCAACAAAAATCTCTTCCCATTTCACATCTTATTTTCCTTCTACCTATTTTCCTTCTTGACAGTTGAGCAAAAAGCTCTATGGCCTTTTTTTGTTTCATCATGTTTCCAGCCCATCACCCCTGAACGGCTCTTGTAATAATCTTTTGATCTCCTCTCCCTTTCCCTTTCGGATACGAGATAAATCTTCGGAAGGGGAAGTC
>NC_089796.1:31386454-31403954 GCF_040412425.1 Macrobrachium rosenbergii | reverse complement strand
AACAAATCACCTCATTCCAAGACAAGTCAATAATAAGTGAAAGGAATTCACTAAAATCTTAAAACAACCTACCTTTATGAAAGAAAGGGCAAGACTAACATAAATACATAAAAACAGAGTGAGGAAAACCAGTTGCCCAAACTAGGCTATAAACAATTTCACTGAGGACGATTGAGTATTTAACGACGTTATAGTCTTCTTGATAATTATGGATTCTAGGATGGTTAAGTCGTTGTTGTTCTGCACTTGACCTAAGATGGAGAAATCCTTGCTGTCAATATAAGTTTTACATAATTTTGAATGATTTTGTATATTTGATTGCTCAGGATTAGATAACCTGCTACCTGTTCTGTGACTTATGCCCTGTGGGAATCTATACAGACCTTCAACAGCCTCCTCGTGCATCCCACGTATATCCCGTGATCACATCCCGGGCAAGTATACTTGTAAACAACGCTGGACGAAAGCAGAGGACTGAGCCGGTCTTTGACTCTGAACAGAGACCCTATTGTTATGGGATTTTTCGGGATGATTTTCAGATTTAAAGCTGGAAAACTCTTTTTGAATAATGGCTGTGCATTTCTCCTAAAAGTATCATCATGCACGAAAGGGAAACTTGCATACATCTTCAGTTTCGGCACAGTCGATTCCGGTGTTGCCTGAGTCATTTTCTGCAGTAGCAGTTTATTTAGGGATCTGAAGAAAAGTCGTGACGGAAAACAATTATTATTGAAATATTTCGCTAAAAAGGTATCTCATTTGGAATCGTCCAGTTTGACGAGTGGGTATAAGCCCTATGGAGGAGGGTTAAAATAGAGTTTAGTTTAAAATTAAAGAAACACGAACTATAAAAATTCATTCCCAAACCAGTAAATGTATTTTTTCTATAAACACCTGTGTAAAAACCTGAGTCACCTCTGGAAATAATAAGATCAAGGAAGGGAAGTTTGTTATTTACCTCCCTCTCCATAGTGTACCTTATGTTAGGATGTTGCCGGTTGACGAACTCCAGAAAGGACTCTGCATGACATTCATGACGAAATAGGGAGAACGTGTCGTCAACATATCTTCGATAAAATAGAGGGCGGAACCTAATGGGACATTCTTCTAATATGCGCTCCTCCAGGGAGCACATGAAGATGTTAGCAAAAATTGGACCAAGTGGTGATTCCATGGACATCCCTTCAGTTTGTTTATACAAAATGCCATTGAAGACAAAGGTCGTGTCCAGCACGGCCAGCTCTAAAAGTTGTTTAAAAAATGTTCTACTAAAATTATTAAAAATTGCACCTTCATTAGTAAAAAGTTTGCTTAATATTATCTCAATAGTCTCCCCCACTTGGACATTTGTAAATAAGGATTCCACGTCTAAGCTTACCATATATAAGTCTGAGTCTTGCCTGAGAATGTCCTCTTTAAACTTAGTAGAATTGGTTATCAAAAGATTGTTTTTTGTTAAGGGTTCTAACAAGGGAACAAGAAATTTGGCTAATTTATAATGTGGCGTATTCCGTGAGGAGAGGATTGGGTGTAAAGGGACTCCTTCTTTGTGGATCTTGGGGAGACCATATAAAACACCATATGATGAACCAGTGGAAAACAAGTCTTGGTAAGTATTATCATTAACAACGTTATTTTGTTTGAGTGTTCTTAAAAATCTGTTAATTTTATCCTCTGCTCTGAAGATATTGTAATAGTCAGGTACGCCTGTTCTTTCGAATTTTGTTCGATCATTCAAAATATCCTCCATTTTATTTAAGTATTCATATTTGTCTGGAATGACAAGACCCTTACCTTTATCGGGTTTTATTAATATGATGTCCTCCTCCTTCGCCAGGTTCTTTAAAATATTGAAGTCATCCTTGTTGAAAAAGGGAGTCCACCTCGCCTTTAAATTGTTAAATGCGCGATGGGCCAAGGACGAAATCTGGGACTGCAGCATACTCAAATCGGTGTCGAAAGGCAAAGTCCTAATACGGTGAAAGAGCGATTCAGTTAGTATTAACTGGTTTTCCTCACTCTGTTTTTATTTATTTATGTTAGTCTTGCTCTTTCTTTCATATAGGTAGGTTGTTTTAAGATTTTGTGAACTCCTTTCACTTATTATTGACTTGTCTTGGAATGAGGTGTTTCGTTTTAAATATTTTTACTACATAAAGAGCTGTTGCCATTGCATTAATTTGGTACTCATGTTCGCAAATTATATTATATTCTATAGCCTTGAAAATGCGACTTGGAATTCGTCGCGAAACGTCGGCATTGGAAATAAACTGTAGATGATTAGGATGCCTTTCCCTACTGCTTCCTTCGTGATGTATATACTTACATACATGCAGAGAGAGAGAGAGAGAGAGAGAGAGAGAGAGAGAGAGAGAACAGAGAATAGAGTATAGAATTTAGGCCAAAGGCCATGTACTGGGACCTATGAGGTCATTCAGCACTGAAAAGGAAATTGAGATAGCAAGATGGAAGAAAGAGATTATGAATAGAGGTATAGAAACAGGAATGAAAGGGGCTGCAACTAGGGGCAGAAGGGACACTGTAAAGAACCTTAGTAATGCTTACAGTGCATCTTCGGAGAAAGAGAGAGAGAGAGAGAGAGAGAAGAAACAGGCATCTTGACAAAGGTTTACCGACCTGTGCGAGTAGTCAATCAGCGACTTACCTCTCTGTCCACAAGTTATAGTAAAACCTACCCCCACAATTCATTCTGTAGCAAATGCTCACAGGCGAAGTCATTCTGAACTGAAGAAATAATAGCGGAAAGCATCAAGTTATGCAAATAAATTTTTTTGCATTCCGAATCAGTGGAAGAAGGAAAACTGTAGAGAAATAGACAAAAATATACTAGAAAAGCTGACCTTGTAAAAATTAAACCTGTGAAGGTTTCATTTCCTAATGATACAAGAGCTCATGGAAAATGGAGTTCAATATATATTGTAATGAATATAGGGCCTTATACACGCTAAGGAACTGAAATATTTCCACTTTCAATAGCCAAATAATTTTGAGGAATCAGGAACTTTCATGGGTTTTGGGTCCAAATCTATCTTCTCCCCTCCTTCAATCTTTCCCCCGAAAGAACACCCGGTCATGCCCTTTAGCTTATCTTGTTTTTCTTTTTCCTTTGCCGGTGACTTCTTTTATGTCCCAGGTTGTACAAGGTGAGACATAGCCCCAAGGCATACTGTGGGCCAGTAAGTAAGTGTTGCTATGAAAACAAGAAGGCAGTAGCAATCTAGTCGTCGTTGGAGAGAGAGCTCTTACAAAACCCTTTCCAGGGCTTCTTCAAACGGTGATCCGATCTCTCTCCATTGATGAACTGAAGTTAAGCAACCACTGGTTCTGCCTGCCCATAGCTGATGAAGGAAAGAAGATCCACTCATATTTTGCTAAAGCATATCCAAATTGCATAATATACGTCTGGAATTCGAAAAGAGTCTGCCCTTAACTTTATTCTTTATCTTGGGCTTTTAACCTTTATTATTCCCTCCTGTGTCCTCCACCAGTGCAGTGAAATTATGTCAAGTGTCCATTTTAACTCAGTGAATTAACCCTTTAACTGTTTAGTAAGTATATATATGTAGCGCGCCAACGCTGCCCGAGCCGTTTAGTACGTATATATACGGGGAGCATATGTTTTGACCGTGGCGTTTAGTACGTATATATACGATCGGTTTTTCCTGCATTCCTTTCAAGGTTAATCCACTAAAATATGTTTTCTCTGGGTCCCAGGAAGTCTTGTTGACCATATCCAAACATAAACACTTCCTCCCGAACCCCCTTTTATCATAATTTTCCTGATTGTCTATACCTAACGCGGGAACTCGCCAGTTACTTGGCGATATCGCGCTATAGCGAGACAACACTGCTGGGCTGGTTCGGTCTCTTACACGGAATTTTCGTCTTTCGACGCATGGGGGTAGAAG
The DNA here is from genome assembly GCF_040412425.1 of Macrobrachium rosenbergii. NCBI lineage: Eukaryota > Metazoa > Arthropoda > Malacostraca > Decapoda > Palaemonidae > Macrobrachium > Macrobrachium rosenbergii. The sequence goes on along the minus strand of NC_089796.1, from coordinate 31,400,025 downwards.
GGCTATAATCCTATATAATCCAACTTAGTATCGGTAATGAGTTACTTTCTTCTCATTGCAGTTTATTGACATTATTCCAACTGAAATATGAAAAATGTACTCACTTGACTGTTTTATTATTTTACGATATATTCAGTGCGTGTGACTGAACTCCAAATGCGCTTCATTCTAAATAACGACGGAAAGCTGTTTTGTTTATTTATTCTAAATTGTTAAAATTGGCAAGAATTGTAATTTATTTCATCAATTTAATTTTTAGCATTTCATAAAAATTGCTCCAGAAGCTGTGTGTATTATCTTATACTATCACGCATATATATATATATATATATATATATATATATATATATATATATATATATATATATATATATATATATATATATATATATATATATATATATATATATTATATTATATATATATATATATATATATATATATATATATGTGTATGTGTGTGTGTGTGTGTGTGTGTGTGTGTGTGTGTGTGTGTGTGTGTGTGTATAGAAGAATCATGGGGAAACAGACCCGACAAGCATCTCAGGTTGAAGAGGTAAAGGCATGCATGTCTCTTACAAGATCAAGTTTATTCTGCCAACGTTTCACATCACATGATGCATCTTCAAAGCTGGAAAATTACAGACAATAAATACTTAAAATTTCACTTATACAATGGGAAAAACTTCTTTAAAAATTTAAAACATTTACAAATACAAAAATTAAAACACGAACTTGAACATCTGCCAAGGCAAGAGCTAAAAAGTGACTAAAAAGACAGGGAGAAAATAAACAAACGAAAGAAACCTATGACGAACGTGGAGTGTAAATAAACAGGCAGTTATGCTATAAACAGTTGTGTGGACGACGAATGGGTGTTTAATGTTGGTACATTAGTTTTTATGAAAAGCGACTCCAACACCATCAACTCGTCGTCCTTACAGGCAGATCCAATAATTTTAAAATCATTTGTATCCAAGCGGGTACCACAAATCTTGGAATGGTTCTGAACATTGGATAGTTCGGGATTGGACAATGTGGAACCCGTCCTGAAGCTGACACCTTGGTGGGAGCAGAAACGGACCTTGAGAAACCTTCCTTGGACTATATCTGGGACAGGTATATTTATAGATAATGTTGGATGTCAAGGAAGGTCTCAGTCTGTCCTTCACTCTGAAAAAAGAACGGATATTTAGAGGATTTCGTGGAATCAACTTCAGATTTACAGCTGGCAATTCATGATGAATTAAATTCATACATTTCTTTTTAAAAACTTTTGTCATGAAGGAAAGGGAACTTAACATAAATATATAATTTGGGAACGGTATAATTACTCGATGGAAATAGTGGGATGGAAAACAATTGTTGCGAAAAAAATTTGCCAAGAACTCAACTTCTTTATGAAAGGCTGTCCAGCTGGAAGTCAGAGAATATGCCTGTGGAGGAGGGTAGAGAGAGAATTCAACTTTAAATTGAAATTACATGAACTATAAAAATTGGTGCCCAAACCTGTAAAAGTATTTTTCCTGTGAATGCTGGTTTGAAACCCATTATTTTTCCTGGTGATGCGTAAGTCAAGAAATGATAAAGAGTTACGAGTTTCTTTCTCAACTGTAAACCTAATATTGGGATGTTGGGCATTAATGAATTCTAAAAAGGAATCTGCATTAAAATCGCGTTTAAACAGAACAAAGGTGTCGTCCACATATCTTTTATAAAATAAAGGGTGGAAACTAAGGGGACAATTGTCAAATACTGTCTCCTCCAGGGAGTTCATAAAAATATTGGCGAAGGTAGGACCTAAAGGGCTTCCCATTGCCATCCCCTCCACCTGTCTGAAACAAGAATCATTAAAAATAAAGACCTGTCCCGCACGGCCAATTCTAAAAGTTGTTTAAATAAGGTTCTATTAAAACCGTTAAAAAGAGAATCGGGAAATGGAAAAAGTTTGGTCAATATGATGTCGATCGTCTCCTCAACAGGAATATTGGTAAACAGGGACTCAACGCCGAAACTGACCATAAAAAGGTCAGAGTCCTGCTTAAGAATATCGTCCTTGAAATCAGCAGCACTTTTTACATTAAAAGAATTATTGGTGAGAGGTTCTAACAATGGAACTAAATACTTTGCAAGTTTATAGTTGGGCGTATTTAACGAAGAAAGTATAGGTCTAAGTGGGACCCCCTCCTTATGGATCTTAGGAAGGCCATACATGATCCCGTATGTTGAACCAGTAACGAGAAGGTTTTGGAAGGTGTTTTCATCTATGATGCTGTCATGTTTGAGTGCTCTGGGAACCTATTAATTCTGTCTTCTATTTTGGCAACATTTTGTAAATTAGGTGTTCCCAATTTCTGGAATCTTGATGAGTCACTGAGAATTGAGTGCATTTTATGGACATACTCCTGCTTATCTAAAACTACAGTTCCCTTACCTTTGTCAGGATGCACAATAATTATATCTAAGACTTTGGTCAGAGGGTTAGATCTAGAATGAACAAACTTTCAAACATGAAACAATACACAAAGACCATAATCTAAATGAAAGTTACGTACAAAATTCTTGCACAAGATACAATGATGAAAATTCATCCGACAGTGAGAATGATGAAAACGACAACAGAGGGCTAACAAGGTAAAGACAGTAAAGTGAGGCCTATATTTGATGATTGTGAAGGGGTTGCCAGTAATTTCCGGGCCTAAGATTTTGTATTTGACAACAGTGGCAGTTTTATTACATTGATAAAGGAAAATCTTTAAAACTAGATGATGAAATTTATCGGTATCACCATTTTCTTAATCAGATTATCTTTTAGTCATAGAGAGAGAGAGAGAGAGAGAGAGAGAGAGAGAGAGAGAGAGAGAGAGAGAGAGAGATAACTGTTTTCTTTGCATTGTTCTTTATCCTCCTTTGAACACTGGATGTCATTTACAGTAATTCAAACCTAACAATTTTGGCATTGATAATTCATAACGTTCGAGAATTCTAACAACTATAAAAAGAACAATTAGCATACGGATCAATGAACAGAGACAACATGATGTATATGTATACACACACACACACACACACACACACACACACACACACACATATATATATATATATATATATATATATATATATATATATATATATATATATATATATATATATATATATATATATATATATATATATATATATATATATATATATATATATATATATATATATATATATATATATATATATATATATATATATATATATATATATATATATATATATACAGTATGTGTGTGTATGTGTATGTGTGTATATAGATTTATAGTGCACATAGAAACTCTGTACACACAATATGGGTGTCATTAGCTAGTTTCCAAACATCTTCCTAACTTATAATCCAACTACAGTTTACCTGCATTCCTCAGCTCGGGGTTCTTTAATCTGGTCATGAAATCCTAATTATCCCTCTCCCAGGCTGCCTAGAAGAAAAAGGCCGTTCCGGGACGAGGCCAGGTTAATTTACAAATCTGCCATCACTGGAGACGTCAATAATAGTATTTTTTTTTTTTTTTATTTAGTGTTGTAGCATTTATTTTCATCAGTGAGTCTGGCCTAGATATTGGGCATTAGTATAGTTTATTTAGGTGATTAGAAACTAGACCATCCTCACCCTACTTTTGATCAAAGCAGTTTAATGTATGACTTCAATTCTTCAGATTTCAATTCATTTTACGTCTTCACGGTTAGATACGCATAACAAGTTTCAAGCTGTTTACTGTTTCAGACCTAGTATGGAAAGGTATGGCGACGTGTCTGCCATATCTACGCGATATCCAAACTTGGGTCAAGGTTTTATGAATCAAACCTGGGAAAAGTGGGAACGTCTAAAACGTACCACATGTTCATGGTCATTTTGGTTTGACTATGATATTGATAACTGGCGAATATAGAAATTTGTAAGGTAGCAATGTAGGTGGTAATGACTGAAATGATCGCCTGTTGTTTATGGCTCTAGTTACCTCTCACTCGCGGCGAATTTGATGGGCTTGATATTAGGGTCAGGAACTATAACGAGTCCTTTTGAATGATTCCAGTTCCTTCTTTCACTGGTGATGGTCAGTTTGGAATTCCCTTGTCGATGGTCATAAGTCATGGGGAAAGTAAAAGTCGTTTAAGTTGCCTGTACAAAAGGGAGATCTCAAAATCCGCCATTGTCCATGAAACAAGGAATTAGAATCGGTCAAAAGGACTGGGGATAATCCGAGGCATCATTCTCAAACTAATGTTCAAGTGGTTCCACCTACCAAACTCGATGCAGGTGGAAGGAAGGAAAGGAGATATGAAAACAACAACTGATCATTACCTGAATCCAAGGATACATGAATATGATATATTTGATATATATATATATATATATATATATATATATATATATATATATATATATATATATATATATATATATATATATATATATATATATATATATATATATATATATATATATACTTAGCAATTATATACAGTTTACTTTTATATATATATATATTTATGAATTCCACATCATCGTGGATTTACTTTTATGAAATTCATAACTCGAACGTACGTTTAGCCCAAAGATTGGATCATACAGACTACAAAATGCAAGATCTTTTGGAAACAGCTCGAATATATACCATTATATGTCCTGTCAAATAAAAATCTGATGATTAGTGACAACTGTGATTCGAATAACTAATTGTTGTAACGTATCATTTATAAATTATAGAACGTCATAAAGGAAGAGTTTCATATACAACAAATAAACTTCCATACATGAAACGATGCACGTGTGTCGGTTGTAAGAGAATGTTATTTTCCAAATGTCGCCACGCTGATAATCCTATAGCCAAGGGATAAATTATTATTATTATCATGGCTGGAAAGAGCAGACGTATAAATACGTGACAGTTGTGAAAGGGAACGACCGTATATATGTTAATATATAATAGTCTTATAATGGTTAAAATATATGGAATAAGATACAGGAACTGATACAAAAAAAAAAAAAAAAAAAAGCATACATAGCTCCCCAGCTCTCAAAAGATAGCGTGCCGGGAGAGTAGTTGCCATGTTGTGTTTTTTACTTTTTGCTGACAGTTTGGGTAGCCTAAATTTTTGCTGACCGCACTCTTGGCTGACAGTGGGGGTACCAAAGCTGCTTCCCATAGAAAACGGTTATTGGGTTAATGAATAATTATTCCTTTGACAGTGATATATAATAGTGAATTAAAAAACCTCCTCGAATCTTGCTCTTGTTATTTATGTCCATCTGATAGGTAATCTGAGAGAATTTTCAGGAGTTGATGACCCATGTTATGTGATTATTGCAAGTTTCTTGCCTGACACAAGTTGCATGGAATCAAGACAGAAGAACCCGTTACTGCATGATACGAATTAAGATATCTGGAACTAATTTCCAGTATTCAATCATTCCTACTTTATCTGGGAACAACATTTCCCAGCTGTTGAGTAATTCCACCATTCATTGAAATTATTGTTAATCGAGAGCTGCCATGTATGCTTTTGCTGTTGAATTTGTTCTGTAAATTGTAAATAAACTAACATTTAATTACACAAAGTATCTCTCTGGCGACCTTAAACGGCCCCCATTTATTCTTTTTTATTTGATAATTTGCAGCCTCATCAGCAAATGCTAGAACAATAATGGAATTTTTGGCTAGAATTATATGGCTGCAAATTTTTAAATATATATATATATATATATATATATATATATATATATATATATATATATATATATATATATATATATATATATATATTATTCGGTTGATGAAACCTATTCATATGGAACAAGCGCAAAGGGGCCACTGACTTGAAATTCAAGCTTCCAAAGAATATGGTGCTCATTAGGAAGAAGTAAGAGGAAGGAAAAGGAAATACAGAAAGAAGAGATCCCACTTATTAAGAAGAAAAAAAAAAGCAAATTAATAAAAAGGTAAATAGATAAAAATGTATTGAAATGCAAGAGGAATAGTATTAGGTTAGTAATGCATTGCTTGACATCATCTTGGAGGCTGTTCCACAGTCCAACAGTGTGAGGAACAAAGGACCTCTGAAACTGAGAAGTTCGACAGCGAGGCACATTTACTGCATATTGGTGCTGTTGTTCAGCGAATCTGGTTGCTCTTGGCATATAAAGAGGATCAGGGATCAATTGTGAATGTGAAAGATAGCCGTTGAAATATAACTTATGAAAAATCGACGAACCACTCAGTCTAAAAGAGATACATCTGTCAGAAGCAGTCATCCACACCGGAGAACAGTTATTCCAGTAATGGAAGTACAAATGACCTAAAAAAGTTTGCATTGATTTTATCACTGTTATAAATATAGGAGGTCTTACAAACAATGCCTAACTTTCGTGAGGCATTTCCTGAAACTTTGATTAGATGCTTCTGAAAAGTTAGAAGTGAGTCAAAAGTTACACCCAGAATAGCTAAAGCTATTGAGCAAAGTTCTATCGACCCGAGGGGGAGGATGGGATGGGAAATCTGTACAAGATCTGCTAATCAATGGTATTTTCGTTTGAATGGAATTCAGCTACATACCCCACCATTTCCTGATCTGGTCCATGTCCCGACTGAGGCTGAGGGCAGCTTTACTTCACCCACAAGTGTTGCATCATCGGCATGCTGACCAATCTTGTTTTCCAGGCAAAAAACCATATCACCTGTATACACTAAAAATAACAGTGGACCAAGAACGCTACCCAGTGGAACTCCAGACACAATAGGTGTTGGTTCACTAAAGATCCCATCCACAGCAACTTGCTGCTGCTTACCAGTATCTTAACCCTAAAAAATATCCACCCAATCTAACATTCTGAAGTTTATAGATAAGTGTCTTGTGATTTACTGTATCAAAAGCAGCACTAAAATCTATTTGAGTTACTCTGTACTCACAACCCCTATCAAGGTTCCCTTGCAAATGGCATGTATAATGGTCTCGTCTTTCAGAGACCAGCAGGTTCAAAAAAAAAAAAAAAGAAATTGGGCTGGAATGACTGACGAAAGGTGAGAAGCAAAGAAGGAGCAGAACAAAACCACAAAATACAGCCTTAAGATTAATTTATTGTACATACTAATTTACATTATATACCAGTGAGTTCAGGTTCAGAAGAGGAAACACTTAAAATGACCAATTAAATAAACATTACAAATAACAGGCAGCAACATAAAACTCTAGTAATTAAATCTTCAATAATCAATAAACAATTCAGACAGCATAATACCACAAATAATGCACTAGCAGCATAAAAAAAACAGTCAGCATAATAAATAATACATGAGCAGTAAAATAAATATTACAGCATAAATACAAAATCAAGCAGCATAATAAATACAACAAGAGCAGTAAAATAATTACCATCCAAGCAGCACACCACAAAAACAGACAAACTGCAAGAGTAGTCGAGACGGTCACCACCGTCAACGGGGGTGCAGACAAATGGATGAACACGGTCGAGGTATCGAGACAGCCACTGGCTGCGGAACAGGAACACATCCACAAAGCACATAACCTCGACCGAGTCGTCGAGACAGCCATTTGCTGCCGAAGGAACAAATCCTCACACCGATGACCAACAACGGTTGAGCCATCAAAACATCCTCATGCTGCAGTCAGGGAAGACGTCACACTAACAGACGAAGAGGTCCTCCACCTCCTGCTCAAGACAACAGGTGGGCAATACCTGTCGCCCATCCAAAGGACTCCTTGCTGCTCTGCTGGCGAGAAACCGATTCTCTGCTCCAAAGAACCTGACTTGCTGCTGCCCTGAACCTGACTGACACTGTCAAAGTCACCGAGACAAACGTCAACTCTTTCCACAAAGAAAAACAACTTACAGGAAAGGAGGCAGCTACTCACCAAGGGAACAATCGGCAAACGACTGTCCTCACACATTCTTACCTAACAGAAAAAAAAATTTTTACAAAAAATTTTTTTGTTTTACACTCACAAAATACTCCCCCCAATGCTGCCACACCCCCACCAGCCAAAACAGTACCAATCCTGGCCAGATTGCCAATATAATGGTCTCGTCTTTCAGAGACCAGCAGGCAAAAAAAAAAAAATAAAAAGCAATTGGGCTGGAATGACTGACGAAAGTTAACAAGCAAAGAAGGAGCAGAACAAAACCACAAAATACAGCCTTAATATTAATTTATTGTACATACTAATTTACATTATATACAAGTGAGTCAGGTCCAGGGCAGCAGCGAGTCAGGTTCTTTGGAGCTGAGAATTGGTTTCTCGGCAGCAGAGCAGTAGGGAGTCCTTTGCATGGGCGACAGGTATTGCCTACCTGTTGTCTTCAGCAGGAGGTGGAGGACCTCTTTGTATGTTAGTGTGACATCTTCCCTGATGGCAGCATGAGGATGTTTCGATGGCTCAACCGTTGTTGGTCATCTGTGTGAGGATTGGTTCCTGTTTGGCAGCAAATGGCTGTCTCGACGACTCAGTTAGGGTTATCTGCTTTGTGGATGTGTTCCTGTTCCGCAGCCAGTGGCTGTCTCAGTGCCTCGACTGTGTTCGTCCTTTTGTCTGCATCCTCGCTGATGGTGGTGACTGCCTCGGCTACTCTTGCAGTTTGTCTGTTTTTGTGGTGTGCTGCTTGGATGGTATTTATTTGACTGCTCTTGTTGTATTTATTATGCTGCTTGATTTTGAATTTATTCTGTAATATTTATTTTACTTCTCATGTATTATTTATTATGCTGACTGGTTTTTTTTTTATTCTATGCTGCTAGTGTATTATTTATGGTATTATGCTGTCTGTGAATTGTTTATTGATTATTGAAGATTTAATTACATGAGTTTTATGTTGCTCACTGTTATTTGTAATGCTTATTTAACTGGTCATTTTAAGTTTCTCTCCTGGACCTGACTCACTTGTATATAATGTAAATTAGTATGCATATTATATATATAAATTAATCTTAAGGCTGTATATTTGTGGTTTTATATCCTTCTTTGCTTGTCATATGTCATTTATCATTCCAGCCCAATTTTTATTTTTTTTTTTTTTTTTTGAACCTGCTGGTCTCTGAAAGGCGAGACCATTGTATTAAACACCATGCCAGGGTTGTACTCTGGGGTACTAAGAGTTTTGGTCGGTGGAACAGCACTTGGGTAATTTTATAATATTTATTTTTTATATAGGTTATTTGAGTATTACCTTTCTCCCTTGTTAATTTATTTACTTAGTCACATTGGAGGATTTTGAGTTTGATCCAGCTGAGTTTCTGGGGTCTGCTGACTGTATGAAGCATTTGCCAATCTTGACTAAGGATTATTGAATAAGTTGTGTATGGTGGTTGGGTATTCCGCTGAAGGCAGCGGATACAAAAAAAGCAGTTATTGGCAGACATTGAAAATAAGGTTGCTCAAGGGTTAGCTGAGGCTGAGCATTTAGTGAGTGAGAGTGGAGAGGATAGTGATTTTGAAAAGGATGGTAATGTGTCTGGGGTAGTCGGATGATGATAGGATTAGTGTGAGTGCTGGTTTAACTTCTCCTGGATTTACTCAGCTGGCACTCTTGGATTATTATCTTGGCATCCTCGAAATAATTTTGGGATTTACGTCATCCTTCGCGGGGACTCTCCTGTCACCTGCGACATGAGTTTCCTACGCTGTATGTGGCTCGTAGGAACTTCTGTCACCTGCGATGTGTTACCTGTTGTTACCCTGGTGAGAAGGATTTTCTCAGGGTGTTGATGGCATCGCTGTTCTCCGTCATCAACAGGAGTTGAATTACCACTTGTTAACTTCTGCCAGGACGCCTTTTAAGCTGCTGTTGGGAGCAAATTTGCTCGTGACTAAGGAGCCCTTTAGAGTGGTCATACCCAGGTAGGCGTGAATATCTCTGTTTTGTTGGACAGGACCGTTTTAGACTCTGGTATTTGACCTGGTGTGTGTGACCTCTCTTGGCAGCAGAGGTAGCTGTTGGATCACGGCCTTCATATTTCTTCGTTTTTTTTTTCTCCTAATGTGAGATTACTATTCTAATATTAACATATATGATTTCATTTAATATGTCTAGCCATTTTTGTATTGTGACGGTAGTGTCCAATGACAGTTAAATAATACTGTCATGTAAAGATTCATTGGTGTTTAGTTTTGTGGTGATAGATAGGAGATTAAGTGTTTTCTTGCTATTTATTCTCTGCCTTCCTTCGCTTACTTTTAGCTTTAGGTCATTGTTTTCTGGTCTGGCCAGTAAAAGTGTTGGATCCAACAGAGTATTTGTTTACGCTAATCTTCCTTATTTTGTTAGGGCTTAGCTGTATTAGCTGTAGGTAATCCTATGGGATTTGTAAAGGACCAGTATTTGTCAATTTTTGTAGTCTTTAAGTTATTTTCAAAGACTCAAGGTTGATTTAAAATGCATTTCTCTAAAGTAATAAATATTGTTAAGTTTTCAAAAGTGTTTATTGTTCAATTTGACCCTTTGCACTCTGAGTTACCTAATACACTGACTACAATCTAAAGTGTGTATTAAAGATTGAACCACAAGTAAAAGAGGCTGTAACACTGACTGTTTTTTTTTATGCTGTATGGTGTATTATTTTTGTATTATTATGCTGTTTGTAAATTGTTTATTGATTATTGAAGATTTGATATCATGAGTTTTATGTTGCTGCCTGTTATTTGTAATGTTCATTTTAAGTGTTTCCTCTCCTGGATCTGACTCACTTGTATATAATGTAAATTAGTATGAACAATAAATTAATCTTAAGGCTGTATTTTGTGGTTTTGTATGCTCCTTCTTTGCTTGTCACCTTTAAGGTCAGTCATTCTAGCCCAGTTTTTTTTTTTTTTTTTTTTTTTTTTGAACCTGCTGGTCTCTGAAAGACGAAACCATTATAACATGTCAAGAGAAAAGCGCATCACGGGTACCTAACTGCAACCTGTATGCATATTGACTGTCAGCTAACAATCCTTTAGATTCCAAACATACTTATTTAGTGGCTTAAAATAAGTTTTTCAGCGACATATCTCAAATTACAGGAGAATAAAGTTGTTTTTATTTACTGCAGTCTGCAGATATGTTCATTTTTGTGTGTGTGTTAATGTGTGTGTGTGTGTGTGTGTGTGTGTGTGTGTGTGTGTGTGTGTTTGTGCATATGTATGTAACAGGGATCTTGTTTACATGAGGGTGTGCATGTTTTTAGAAAGTCATTAGGAAGATATTTCCATCAGTTATTGCTGACATTCGAGGCTGCAAAAGGAATCCTGGGAAAGAGGGTCATCTTACGATGAATGGGAAGTTAGTTAATGATAGTGATTTGAGAAACGCTTCATTTAATGACAAAGAACAAGAAAACGCTTAGTAAACAGCAGCAATTAGTCCCTTTACTTAGCACAACTTTACTGGCCCGTCTGAGAAGCTGTATCCTTCGAACAACATTTGGCGGTGATTAGAGAAACGCTTAGTTCAACATCACTTATCACGAGAGAGGAGATGTTCTCAATCTTAATGGTAAACAAACCACAGTGTCAGCAGATTGGATAGAGGGCGACCTGAGAATGATACGAGCCTTGATGAATACATCCCAGTGACTTTGAAGGAAGAATATGAGGTCATGAATGCCGAAACTGTGTCGTCACTCAAAACATGACGTGCTTATGATGTCATTGTTCTAATCGTGCCTAAAAAGAGACAGGTGAAAGAGAAAGAAAGCCTAAGGTGAGCCCATTGCAAAGATTGATAGTGTCGTTTAAAAAACTGGTGGAGCCCTCCAGACTTTCAGTGCACTCGTGACCTCTGACTTTTTATAAAGCAAGATTCCGCAGCAGCTTTCTTGGGTGGAAAATATAAAAATCTTATGGTAATATAGATCTGAAACATATTTTACTGTTCATTTGCCCACCATTCCTTTTCAGTGATAACGACCTTGTAAGGCAACTGAGATCACTCCAAAATATTTAATCAGAAACGGAAGGTTCACATCCTTTGAGATCGTTATATTTATGCATGTGTTCGCAATGGATGTGTGTGTTGGGGAGGTACATCAGGTGTGGCGCATTGAGTTCTGTTTATGGATTACACTAAGTCATGATTTTTCCTAATCCTTCCGAAAAAAGCAAAGTTTTTGACATTATGCTGGGACTCTCTTTGTAGTCTCTACATGGCTTAGCCCCTTAAAGTTCTATCAGCGTAATTTCGATTGATTTTTTTTTTTCTTTTTTAACTCTTTCCATATAATAACCCATAATTTCCCTTGAGCCCCTTTCTGTTTTTTACTACTAATAATACCTCCTCATATCTGTCGTTCCCTTTTTGTCTGTACCTTGATTCTCTGTGGACAACTTTTTCTGTCGGGGCGAGGTGAACTCACCCTGGAGGGAATACTGGAAGCCAGGCAGAAATATTTCTGAAAGAACGAATATCCTGAGCTAGAAACTTTTGGTCAGAATATTGCAGTAGTCTGTTTCATGTGAGGTTATTGATCTTAAAGTGTCGACTCTCGTTTCGACATCTGCGGTCGGTCATTTGTTCGCTGACACTTATATGAATTTACCAAGAAAGAAATATTCAAGAGGCCCTTTCGTCCTCTGTGCAACAGGATAATTTATTCACTTTGTGGAGCGATGATAGAGTCCGTATCTTTTCTTCCGCAATAACTTTTATCTCATTAACTGGCTCTTGCAGTTTTTGTAACTCTGTTGGGCGTAAATGACGCTGATTCACAAAATACGTTGTTAGCTTTTGAGCCAGAAATTTTGCATGAGTTGCTAACTCATTGCCGATAACCGCACATGTGGTCATGGTGCCGATTTGGGTCATTCCAAGTACTGACCAAGCTAATATTCAAAAGATTTCAATAAAAATATTAAAGCTTCTTTAATTATTAAAAAGAAAACAAAGGTATATTTATGACTGAATCGTTCATAAGTGTTCGTCTGTTGTTTCCTTCGATATTTATTATGTGTCCTTTTTCATTTTTTCTTTTCCAGCATTTGGGCAGACTATTCTATAGAGGCTTTGTTTAGAAGTTACATATCTTTCCTTTTATCTGTAATGAATTTCTAGACATATTGGTTATCAATAACATTCTTTAACACGTTTATCATAAAGGAGAATATTAATATTAATTCTAATAATAATGACCATAATAGCAACAACATTGATAAAAATAAAAATAATAAAAAAGTCATTATTCCAATTACAGTTTAGCTGGACACACTGGGCATACACAGTATATATTTATTTAGAAATAAATTCGCCACACACCTGATCTTCCAATCACTTTAGTTCAGATTTAAAAGCGGTGTTAAGTGAACGCGTTCAAAGAGCTCCCTCCTCGTCCAAGACCAATAATAACCTATTTTCGTTGCTCTTTTAATCACCGGCGTGTAATTTATCTTCCTTATTTGAGAGACCAGCTATATAACAAAGTTCTTCTTACTAGGCATTCATAAGTGGATACCCATAAAACTAGTAAAAGATGCTCCCAAGTTTCTTCGGCGCAATCAAGTTTTCTGTACAGCTTATAATGCTGTATGAAACTCTCAGC
>NC_089796.1:31358954-31378954 GCF_040412425.1 Macrobrachium rosenbergii | reverse complement strand
GTTATTTTCCGACATCGTTGAGGTTACATCGCCAAATGAAGCTTTGGCCATGTTGATCAGGATGATGGTGCCTTTGTCACACTTTTCCACAAGTCCCGCTGAAATCGCCAAGCAGGCCACTTTTCATTAAGTAAACAGCAACCGCTCTTCGTGGCACAAAAATGCCTAAGTCCATAGGGTCACTGATTCTTAGATTTGTGGGTAGGGGACACGATAGTAGCCATGTTTGCAAGGCTTGAACCCGGAAGAGACTGAGGAAGGTCGCGAAGGTCTCGGGGGCACGGGTCGGTAGGACTCGGGCATTTAGGTCGTTGGTCGTCAGCTGTTTAGGTAGAACTACTTTACCTGGCGGAGGATCTCGGGTCGGGAAGAATGAGCGAAACTGTAAACCCAATATCTGATACTCAGAAATGATTTCAACACCTGTAACATACCCAGAAAAGATAGTGGAAATTAAGCTAAAAGAAAACTCTCCTCCCTCACCCGTATGAAGTAACACTTTAGTGGTACATACATGGTACTACAGGTTCTATGCAGCGTCTCTTTGGCGTTAGCAGCATTGATTTCCGTCTTTTATTTTTCCTCCGTTCTCTACGGCCTCTTGCCACTTAGCCGTCCAACTTCTTCAACCTGGCCCTTTTCTCACTTCCACCTCTCATTTAACAGCAAATCCTTTGAGCGAGTCCCACGACTGCAGAAATGCCAGGCAGTGTTAACTTGTAACTAATTTATGATAATACAAAAAACTCTCTCTCTCTCTCTCTCTCTCTCTCTCTCTCTTCTGGTCAGGATGAAATAACTCACAGATGATGTATTCGTTTCTCCTTACGTAAATTCTTAGTGAATCACTTCAGGAAACTTATTAACTACATGAGTTGGTAATTAATATGTTTAGGCTTGGGCCGTTTCAGTTCTTTTTTTTATCTGTTTAGATGCTCTACTAAGTAGATATCTCAAAGGTAACTGAGCATAAGTTATGAATATATGTATACTGTCATGAACCACTTCCTGGTTCATCAGGTTCTTAAAGAAATGAAGACCAGAACTGGAGAGTCCAGTTAGTCCAAAAGCAAAACAAGGAAGAGGGAGCAAAACAAACGACAAAAATAACCTTAAACCCATTTATTAATTATGTCAAAGTCCATTTACATATTTACAATCGAGTTAAGGTTCCAGCCAAAAGCATAATAAAAATGATTACAGCAGCAGCAGTTGACAATAAGTTAAATAATAAAACCTGACACCATTTCATTATCAGGGCCATAAACCTGCCCAACACCAGAGCCATACAATTGCTCATCTCCATCTTATTATGATATGAAAATATCCTGAGCCATACACTTGCTCATCAACATCAACAATAATGACATAAATAAACACCAGAGCCATACACTTGCTCATCTCCATCTTATTTTGATCAGAAAATATCCCGAGCCATACACTTGCTCGTTAACATCAACAATAGTGACATAAATAAACACCTGAGCCATACACTTGCTCATCAGTATCAACAATAAACATGGAAACAACCACAGACCAAGAGCAATAAACAATTAATCAGTAATAAAATAAACTGCAAACTTCACACTCATTTACAACACCTTCAGAGGTCACAAGAATGAATCCTCCTCCGCCATCCTTCATCCTTGAACCGCAGACCACATAAAAGTAGCGAACACCAGCTACTCCAAGTAACAACTCCATGCTGAAGGACATCAACCTCAACCTGCAGGACGATCTCCTCCTCGACCTGCAGCGGCCAACAGGTAACCACCACCTGTTGCTGTCGAGTCCTTAGCTGCCAACCTCATCCTCAACCTGCAGGACGACCTCCTCCTTGACCCGCAGCGGCCAACAGGTAGCCATCACCCATTGCTGTCGAGATGTTAATCTGCAGCTGGGCTAACCTTAACTGAATCTAAAAAAGAGTGGGCAGCAAACGTTGCCTAGCACCAACATAACACAGGAGAGCAGGTAAAACAACCAAACAATCCACACAAGGATGTTAAAAATTCAAACAATAGAAATACTGTAACACCTTACACTACATAAATTTCACAGACCCACCAACACACACAACACACACACACACACACACACACACACACACACACACATATATATATATATATATATATATATATATATATATATATATATATATATATATATATATATATATATATATATATATATGAAGATAAAACACTATATGTTACAACCATGTAATTCAGACACTTTCTTTTGTGTCCCTATTCATTGGTAAAATATGGACAGATGATATTCGTGGGTGTTATCTCTGGAATGCCTGCTTGAGAAGTGGCCTGAGGATTAACTCCTTAGTGACATCTGATTGCCAATGTCCTCCTGACTAGTTCATATTGTTGGTTTTATTGATGATAGCAGATTCCAGCATCTTCATTTTGTACGAGCAGCTACTTTTGAAAACCAGCTCAGTCCCACTCCAGTTTATGGTATGGCCTTTATCCCTAATAAGTACAAAATTCCCTGAACTCTCTGAAGCATATCAAACTGATCTTTTGTGCTCTGTTAATCTTTATGTGATGGATCTACCTGTCTCCCCAACATAAGTCTCATTATGGTTGCTGCGTGGTATTTTGTAAATTTCAGCGTCTGCTCCTTTTTTATTTAAGCATATGTTAATGAACGAACCCCAGTGGATTTGGGATAATGGAAAATAAAGGATTATTAGAACTGAGGTGTTCTGTAGTTTTCAAGTTTTCTGAAAAAAAAAACTATTGTGCCTGTTTTGTCTGTCTGTCCGCACTTTTTTTCTGTCAGCACTTGTTTCTGTCTGGACTTTTTCTGTCCGTCCTCAGATCTTAAAAACTACTGAGGATAAAGGGCTGCAAATTGGTATGTTGATCATCCACCCTCCAATCATCAAACATACCAAATTGCAGCCTTCTACTGTAGACTCAGTAGTTATTTTTTTTTTATTTAAGGTTAAAGTTAGCCACAATCGTGCATCTGACAACGATATAGGCCAGGCCACCACTGGGTCGTGGTTAGAGTTTCATGGGACGTGGCTCATACAGCACTATATACTGAGACCACCGAAAGATAGATCTATTTTCGGTGACTTTGATCACACACTGTACAGAAGACTTGATTCTGCTGAAGAAACTTTGGCGCATTTTCTACTTGTTTGATTTGTTCATCACAAATTAAGTGGTGGCAACATGAACCACCCAGAACATAAGTCCTCAGTGAATAGAGACAATGAAATCATCTTGAAAATATTTATGTTAAATTTATTATAGGAATATTTGAATTGTTATAAAATTGATGTTGATTGTGTTATGTTTCTTAACTACTTCAAAAATAATGGTTTATTAGAAAATATTCGTCAATGCCGTTACACTTACTAATGCCAAGGTTTTGTTCCTAGGCCTAGGCGTGTTATTTTTCTTTACTTGCTAAAAATACATTGCACCTAGCAATCACACTTCAAGGTTAGCAGTTTCTGGTCAGAAAGCATATCTACACATTCTTGCACTTAAAATTAGCTTATGAATGAATCAATTATATGCCAAAAGCAAACAGAAGGACTTTCAAGAAAATAACATTCATTGTCAGTGAAAATAAGTTATGTTATTCTTTGCATTATTGCTAATGAATATTTAAGTTACTAGCTATCTTCTCGATATAATTTAAAGGATCATCATCTTTTATTATTCAAAGAACAGGTAATCTCTAATAGTGAATACTTTAGTAAACAAGATTACATCTGAGAAACATTAGATTATTTTCATTTAGGCCTCTGAATCATTACACAAAATGCAGGCAGTTGAACGTAGTCTCAAGATTAAAATTTTGATGAAATTTTTTTAATTTCTATTCCTATTCTGAACATTTTGTTTTGACCATTAAGCTTATAAGGTCTACTGTTATATGTTGTAGACATTGTTACGAAGACCACTTCGAGTAGCAAGTTAACCTCACTGGCAACGACAAGATTGCTATTATTAATTCACACACCCGTGCATCTGATATCTTAACCCGTCTCTTACGACGCTCCTGATTGGCCATTGATTGGCCAGTCACAGGGCTGGAAACTCGTCACTCTCTTCCAGCTACCACTGAGTAAACATCTACACTGCGACCTCTCCTCATGAAATATGTCTTTCAAAAGTTATAACTTTCATTACACCTCAGTTTTACCCGAAGAAAAGTAGTGTTTCCCAATTTCATCATTAAACATTGTCAAGCCAATGATTTAAGGATTATAATGATATATGAATTATGTACTTCAGTAAACTTAATGCTAAAATATGTATAGTGAAAAAAACATGAAATTTTTTAATATAAAATATATTCTTTCATTCCTTACATGACATCGCAGTGCATTTATCATTTATCATCTTGTGTTTCATACAGTATCATAGCTTAAATGTCATGGATGACAATGCTAACAAAAAATTATAGGTAGGGTTATCAATACGAAAATAACAAGCAAAAGATTAAGAATATTAAAATGAGCGGGGTGCATGCAGACAGTAAAAGTAGCAGTGTAAATGTTTACTCGGTGACAGCTGGATGATACTGATGAGTTTCCAGGCCTGTGACTGGCTGATCAATGTCCATTCAGGAGCATCGTAAGATCCGGAATTGATAATAACTATATCACACCGTGCTTTGGGCTAAACAATGTAAAAAAAATTAATTCATGTCACATAGATTATGAATTATACCAATGCATTAAAAAGATCATATTCATATACCCATAAGAAAAGTAGTGTTAGTTGTGAATTTGCATAGTTATCGATATGTATGACATTGAAAATAATAAAAATTTTAACACTACTTGGCAACCATTATACTGAGCCAGAGATTTTGGACAATACAAAAAGAATCATGTCGTGTCAGATTTGAGCATTACTGTATTTACAAATGTAATGTTGGAGCTTGTACACATGTTATGCAAAAAGCTGCAACAAGTGAACAGAACAATGATGCAGCTACAGGAATTTGGATTGATGTATTTCACAGGTTATACAGCTGCATAACTGCAGATGCTTTATAAGGCAAAAGAGAAAAATCCCACAAAAAAGAATGAATGGCAAAGAGTAAGCAACAAACAGAGCAGTTGGGTATGTAAGTGGCAGTCTAGCAGGCTTAGCTGGCATTAGTTAAAGCAAAGTGGCCATTGGTACTAATGGACAAGCAGGCTGGGTGGCTACTTATGTAATAAGTGGAGATGCTCCATCCATTGGTGGATGTGCCGTAAATGAGGAGGCTGGGACCTACATCCTGGGAGACAAGAATTTGGAAGACCACAGAAAAAGAGCACTAAGTGGAAGGAAACTATTAGTAACAGTGCTGCTGCAGATGCCTTCCCCAACACACATGTTGCCATATGTGAGGCAAATTAATTTGCAAAAGTCGACTTTGAAAGAAGTAGGCTTTCTGGAAGATAGCAAAATGCAGTGATGAGACTAAGAACCAATTTAGGTTTATGAGATACAAATTTCTGCCTCACTCACGTTCAGTGTTTTATCTGAATGTCTCTTATTTATTTTTCTGTGTAATTTTTTATTTTAATGTCACAGAGACTTGACCCTATCGTAATATTTGAAGTTGTGTAATATATATTTAAATGGCATTAGCATGGGATTGTGATCTCTATTACATTTATTAATTTTTTAATCAGAATATAATCTTCAATATCTTATGAATATATTTTATATTGCTGTAAGCAATCTTATTAAGTTGGGTAATTGTAATGAGACATGGCCACTGTTCTGTTCTGCAGATTCATTTGTGTAGTGGAATTGTTCCATAGTGAAATAATTTTCTTCTTTTCAGACTGAAACCAATTTTTACTGACATCCTAATTAGCCCTCCCAGTTTCATCAGTGAGTAATCATTCCAAGATGGTTATGTAATTGCAGTCTGTTTGACTACTTCATATCTGGTCACGTTTGTTATGCATTAAGCAGTTGTTCTTTGCTTTGTCTCTGTCTTGTGTAGTATGTGATATTATGCTCACTTTACCAGCAGGAGGTCCCGAGTCCAACCCGGGGTGATAAGGACTAATATAGGACAGTTTCCTCGAAAACACATTGCCTCTTCCAATGTAAGCAGGTAATTAGACCCTTGATTAGCCAACTGTAATGGGTTGCAGCTAGGAGTTCAGAGGGAGAGTGGAAGGTGAAATCAGGAAAAAATATAAAATAAAATATGGGCCGTCAGAGCTAGGTGTGTTCCTGCACTTCTTTGCTTCTCTTTTCTGCCTTTTGGGTTAGACTTTATACACCTCTGCTTAAAGTACAAAGATATCCTTCAAACACCCCTTCTCTGATGAACTTTTGCCTTCCACTCCAGTATATAAAGATGACCCTGGGGATATATGTTTACTTCTAGGAAGCTTTAAACAAAGGCATGGAGGTGTAAAGCGTATTTCTGGTTTACATAAAATATTCATTGCATGGTCTTTATATGAACCGTTTTGACCTATGGAATAAAGACCACACAAATTCTTGTCTATATCTTTGTGGTTTGACTGATCTTACAGCAAACTTGTGACGACCATTTGGCTACTTTTTCTCACATTTATTTTGAGATGAGCTGCCTAGAATTACATTATTGATTTACTGTATCATGCCATCCATCTACTGGCAAGCTTTAGAATTTCCCCGCTTCTATTTTCAGTGACTTCTGCCTGGCAAGAGGAAGATCCGTCGTGTCATTCGGGCATGGACACCAATGTCATCATGCTTGATGACCATGTCTTAAAGCATGATGGCATGGTCTGAGCAGAAACCCTAGCAACTGATTTTATTATCTTTATACTCAGTTCAGTGAATCCTGATTTACATTGTGGTAATGTTATGACCTTGCAAAAATCCTTTAGATACTCTGATCTGTTTTTAATTACACATCACGCTCAATAGTTTCCAGCTGCTGATACAAAAGGAGAAAATAAAACTCAGAATTTTTATCCGGAACATACACTTTTATTATATTTGCATTATATAACGAATATATTAGTAGTGTACACACATAAGTAACTCGAGTTATATACCTAGTTCCAAAACCTTTACTTTTGACAACCATAATGACTAACCTTTGAAATTCAAATCAGATTCACTTTCATTTTAAATTTGACAACCTTCCTTGCTATGAATCCGACAAAGATCTCGCTTCAACTAGTTATAATTAGCAAATGTTACCAGTTACTATGAGTATAATCATGGCTACGCGGTGGACAATTTTCGAAATTATGCAATCCCAAGGGAGTGGTTTTATCCTTGTGTTACAAAAATCAACAAGGACAACTATTATCTTATTAGTATGTGAGCAATATCTGGGTAAGTAGGATAATCTACAATACCATATAATATCTACAAAACCAATTAGTGCAGCAGAAGCTATTCACACTACTTGAAATAATCATATCTATAAAAATACATATGTAAGCTTACTGAATATGAAATTAATTCACCATGTGATTGTTGCCGATCCAAATATATTCATGCCATTTTTTATGATAGTGTGTGAGTATGAATAAATGTTTAAAGCAACTTGACGAAAGTTAAAAGTAAAATTAAGAATTGTATGAATGCCTTTCCCTTCATCCTCTCGGTTAAGCACCTGCCTACATTCTCTGCCTTTTACTCTTTGTATTAAACCTAAGACCTTCTGGATTCTCAACTATTACAGCAGATGTGAACATTTCATATGCATTTTCATTGTCTTCATTTACTTTGCCCAAGATTTCTTTGCTTGTGGTCAAAGGTGTTTCTGGAAGTTCCATGATGAACTCTTGCTGTTTTTCACTGGATCTAATATTGGAGCTAATATCTGGCAAAGTCGAATTTTGCTGCAAGTGATTAGTTTTTTTGTTCTTTTCTTTTTCTTCATAAATTTGAGTGGCGGCAATTTGAGCTGTTAAGCCTAACTTCGAAAAAGTCGATGTATGGCAACCTCTTCCAGCTATAGCCCCAAAAACAATAGCTTTGCCCCATATTTTGGGGTCATTTCCATATTCTCTCCACTTTTTGTTACCTTTTGCACAATCTCCAAATTCCCACACAGCTGTTCTAGCTACAGAAGACACTATTCGGCCGGCTGCCCGAATCCCAAATCTAATTGCTCCTCTTTTGATGGTATCTTTAGCAACATTTGATACTGCAACACTAGCAAGAGTTTCTGTTGCAACTGCACTTCCACCCCCAATGATGCCAGTGAGAAATCCAACACCAACCTCAGCCCCAAAGCGTTTTCCACAAATCTTTTCACGTTTTCCTGCCTTCACTGATCCATGGATGAGTGAACTGATCCCAGCTCCTGCAAGCATTCCTCCAACTATAGTGAGGGCAACACCACCTGTCAACACAGTCACTAATACACCTGCTGTACCAACAGCTGTACCTCCTACAATTGCAGAGACTTTTTGTGCAATGTCATCCCCCTTACCAACATTGCATTTGCATGTACACGTCACTCTTTTTTTACAAGAACAAGTACACTTGTCTCCTGCATTACTGTGACTGCCAGGACAATTTTTGCACGTTTTGCAGCGGGAATCAGAGTTACCCATAAGTATTTTTTTTTTTTTTACCAAGGCTAGGCCCTTAAAAAAATCAAATCCAGAATTTTCTTTTTGCAACAATGATTTCCACTATTTCTTTTCCGCAGTTACAAATCTAGCTACTTCTTGCTTTTCAGTGATAAAGTCTACTACTGTGCTTTTACAGAAATAAAACGTATTACACCCTTACAATAATGAAGTCCACTAATTTTGTACATTGGACTAACGTAATATATTTCATTATCTTATTCATGTAGTAAATAAAATCCGTTATTACAGTATTACATTAAACAAAGGCCACTTCTGTCTTACAGAAATCAAAGTCCGCTACTGTACATCTGTACATCCAAAGTAAATAAGCCTACTGTTTTACACTTACAGCAATGAAGGCTGGCAATATCTCCTCTTTAAAATTCCTGTTTGATCTTTGAGCCTGTGGCAGTTGTTCTGATACTGGAACCTGTAAATGTCAAGAATGATCAAAATATTGTTATTAACTGCAGATGAGTCTCTCTTCTAAACAGGTTTAACTAAGCATATGTTCATAGTAGAGCTGATTTCTATTTCTTCCTTGTTTCTTTTTTTAAATCTTCTACAAAAAATAGACAAGAAGCTGAAAACTTTAGCTTCAAAAAAATTAACTTGATCATATTTACGAGTTAGAAGCAATTTTATTTTATGAATGTGTTCAGATTGTGTTTTAGAAGAAATCCAGAAGGGACGCCCAATTTTCGACTTTTTGGTTCCTAAGATTTCGTCAACTTCAAATTGGCGGCCGTCCGTGTCCTTACTTTCGCTCATAACACAGTCAAGAAGCACCTCAAACTGAAGGAGATTCAACATAGAATGTAGCAGATACATCAGTTCTACATCTTATTCATTTCGGTCGATACTAGACGCACTTTAGACTGGTCAGTGCTTGTACTACGATGTGTTCTCTCATTCAGATATAATAAACATCAAAATAAAGTTCAAAACCAACTTGTTATTGAAAAAAATAGCCTTTCTAAACACTTTTAACATCAAGCACAAGGATAATAAAATGAAATAATGATGTTTGTATGATACTCATTACCATGAGATCGCAAACCATTGCGCATTTAGCACTCTTGCCTTAGACAATCCTTATATAAAAAGCAGGAATAAAAATAGTCTCAGTGATATGCAATACACTGGTGAAAACTAACGTACCTTGGACATTAAAATAACTGGAAGCATACGCCAAAAGTAAAAAAAAAAAAAAAAAAATTTAACCACCCCGTTGTTTTATATTCATATTTATGCAGGGAAGAAAATAAGCACACCATGTCAAATCTTGACATATTTTAACAACGAAAGGAAAATCAAAACACCATCAACAGAAAAAGGCAAGATTCATTTTGCCATCATCCCTCATTTCTCTCTCGAGTAATTGTTGTCAGAACAAATGTTCCACTTGGAGAATATACCACAGAAATACAGATTCATGAATCCATTTGAAAACACAAGCAAACAAACACACATACAAAAACCAGTAAAGTCAAAATCTGCATTATGATTTCAAAGACTGCCTCTGCCATGATGTTCTGTTATCTTTTTGTGCCTTGTATTCAGATAACTGAAAATTCCGTAAAGGCAAAGGCAAAGGCAAAGGCAAAGGCAAAGGCAAAGGCAAAGGCAAAGGCAAATTTTATTCTATCGACCCCTTCCGGAGTATGAGAATTACAAAATTACACAAATATATATATTTTACACAAAAACCACAAAAGAAGAGACCAACACATTACAACTATATTTATGTACACATATATTTAGCAAGTACATATTTAAAGCATAAAGGTATTCTGACAAAGGAAAGTACATACATTGAAAATAATACCAGAATAATGAAAATCCTAGAAAGTATTAAATCTAAACCAAAGACATTATAAGGTTAACAAACTTTGCAAGTCTTTTCAATTCTCTAGCACTACTTGTATTGAGGAGCAGATTGAATTTAAAAGTGGTAGGTCTTCTACAATAGTAGGGCTTAAGGTATCTCTCTTATTTCTCTAATCACAGGACAAACTAAAACATAATGATATTCATCCCCAACTTCAGTGCTGTTGCATAGTCTGCAAGGGTGCTGATTCTCCAGTCCAGAATATCTTTCAGTTGCTACAGGAAGTTTGTGGGTACCACACCTATATTTACTAAGGGCAATTCTTTCTGGTATATCTAAATTTATAATATACTTTTCTTGGCCAAATTCAGTCTTAAAAAGTTTATATTACTACATAATATATTTCTTTCTACTTCTGCATGCCACTGTTGTCTCTCTATATCTTTGAGTTTCATTTCTAGGCTATTTATTATCCACGTGTGATTGAAATTTTCTGGGTGTTCCCATATATTTGACATACCACATGAATCAAGGATAGTTTTAATTTTATGGATCCAACTAGACTTATAATCATTCGACTCGTACAGAATTCTAAGAAAACGATAAAAAACATTTGACAATTTAGACGCCTTTGATTTTACAATTCTCAACCAAAATCCAATCATCCGTTTGCAAATAGATATTTCAATTTTGAATCTGCCAAGATCCCCATATACCATGCAGTTTGCTGTTCGCTTGTTCACACAGAGCTGATTTTTCATGAACTTCTTGTGAAATGTTTCAACATGATCTAGTTTGTGGTAACCCCATATTTCACAGCCGTAAGTCAAAATTGGTACGACTAGAGCATCGAATAGATCACAGTTGATATCAATGGGTAATTCAAGTTTTTACATTTAATTAACATACTAAATAAGTGCTCTACGTGCTTGAATGACTTGTTTCTTAATAGCTTTATCCATTTTACCATTATAATTAAACGTAGTGCCAAGGTAAACATAATCATCTACAATTTCGATGCTCTCCTCACCATATTTAAAATTCGGGACATTTCTAACTTTTCCTCTAGAAAATACAACTACTTTAGTTTTTGAAACATTAATTTGAAGTTTCCAAGTATCACAATATTCTTTTACTTTGTTTAAGGCATTTTGTAATTCCTTTGGAGATTCAGCCATTACAATAGTATCATCAGCATAAAGTAAAACATAAATACGCAAAAACATTTCTATATCAATACTACTTAATTTTTCATTTATTTCCCTTGAGCACATATCCATCCCATTATACCCCCTGCTAAGAGAAAACTCAAAATCATTTAGGTAGATGGCAAAAAGTAATGGGGAAAGATTCTCACCTTGTCTTACACCTATGTTACATTCTGAAAAGTTAGAAATTTTGTGATTCTGCTTCACACAGGATTTTGCATTATTATACATATTATATATGACAGCCATAATATTACCGTTAATGCCATGTGAGATTACTTTTCCCCACAAGGAAGACCTGTCAACCAAATCAAATGCTTTTTTGTAATCAACGAACAAACAGTATATTCTCTTTTTCGATGGAGATAGAAATTAACAAGTGAATGTAATACAAAAATATGATCTAGAGTACTATATCCCTCCCTGAAACCAGCCTGCTCCTCACCAAGTTGACCAGTGCTGTCAATATAATCAGTCAACCTTTTTATTGACACAAGCGGTAAAAAGCTTCACTTACACAGCTCAGTAGTGTGATACCCCTATAGTTATCTGGGTGGTCAGGGGATCCTTTTTCTTAAATATGGGTTTTATTATCCCTATACACCAATGATATGGAACAATTGAGGAGATCAATACTATGTTGAAAATTTTGCATATCACATTTAGCATATCATGAGGGCAGTTTTTTAAGGAACTCATTTATAATATTATCAATACCACAAGCTTTTCTACTCTTAAGTTTTTATTTGAATTTGTATCTCATCTACTGTAAAAACTCTATTTAATTCTTCGTTAACTAACTGGTTAATAATGCTTGGGTCGAAATTATCAGGGTGTTCACTCTCATCAGGTTCAACATTACCTCGACTGAGTTTAGCAAAATAATCTCGAAATGCTTCAAGTGCAATTTTACAAATCAGCTCACTCTTATCAGTATTCTTTAACAAATCCCAATAATCCTTACTACTACTTTTTTCTCAGATTTCTAACATTTCTATGAAATTTTTTCTGAAAGATTTCTTAGCTTTATTAATTATTCTCTTATATGTTTTAGCTCTAGCTTTCAGTTCGTTTCTAGCTTCATTTGTTTTGATTTTCTTAAGCCTGTTTTTTACTTTCATATATTCAGTTCTTTTACTAGAACAGTCTTTGTCAAACCATGGTTTGCTAACCCTTTTGCAATCCCCAGTTTTAGGTTTATTTTGATAAACTTTTTTACAAATGCCAATGTGTTTGGCAGGGTCAATATATAATTTTCCTAAATCTTTTACAATATCATCCATAATATTCTGGGTTACATTCAAAGGGTTCAGTGAATCTAATTTTTGGTCTAATAAGTTAATATCTCTAGTATTGAATGCTTCCATATATTCATTTTTTATGTCATTTGTCCATTTTGTTTTAAGTTCTTCATATTCAAAGTTATTCATATCATGGGTTTCCTTACTATCTAAATCTAAATTTTCTTCCTTCTGTATTTCCGGTGGTCTCATATTACAAGTCTCTTCCAAACGTAATACCATAGAGAGGGCCGAGTGAGTATCGGACAGACACCTGTCATATTGTTACAGCCTGACAGCACGTACACAGCGAAATACGTCAAAATTAAATCAACTGTACACACAATAAAAAGGTATAATGGACTGCTACAAGCATGACCATGGTGAAATATATGCTTTGTGTTTTTACAACATAACATTATCATCTTAGGTCCTTGACTTCGTGTTATTGCTGATAAAGAGCAGTGGGAGACACTAGTCATGCCTTCTTTTCAGGGAAGATGTTTTTCTTCACTCCAGCTGAAATTCCAATGAACTTGGGTTTCTGCAGTAGTCTTTGCACAAGCATGCTTTGGTGCATGCCAGAGACAGATGTGTGCATCAGCAACGGCTAGTTGCACCGCATGTTTCTCCTGATGAACATCCACACGAGGTCAGCTCTAAGCGGACAGCAGTTGCAGGTTCTGTGGTGAGAAGTTCTGGCTTCAGATAAAGAGTGTCAGCATCTGCTCTTTTGAACTCCCAACCACTTTCCTGAACAGGTGGCAACTTCTGGAGGGCTTCGTTTGCTCTTTTCCAGATCAGCGTCTGTATGGTTGGGGGCATGTTCTCCAGTGTCTTGTTGGCTCTGTAAAGCATTGCACATCCCAATTGGTGGAATGATTGGCTCTGTGTGCTTGAGTCATACAGTTTACAAAGTGTTCAGCTGCATCTAACACTTGCTGGTCTGGAAACTCTTCGGCATCAAGTGCCTCAATGAGGTTTAGGTCTTTGACAAAAACATTCCAGGCAGTCTGTTTTCCAGTGCCAGCAAACTGGCTTATTGAACCCTGTAGGTGCACAAAATCCCATAATCGAGGATTTCACAGAGTTTGTGAGTCTGATTTGGTGAATAGCAATGAAGTGCCTCTTTCTAGCAGTTCCAGCCTGCATCCACAGAAACTGGGTCAGCGATTCTTGCTGAGTCACTAGCAGAACAAGAACGTTGATGTCCTGGCCGTAGACAATGACCTTTTGAACGGGTAGCCTGATGCACAGCCACTCCCAGCCCAATATGTTTTGGTGTAATTTTTCGACATTTTGATGCAAGGCACACTATGTTCTGACAGACACTCAGAACCTTGTTCCCGGTTTCACTTCCCTCTTCTGCATCATCCTCATTTTCTGTTGTGTCACCTTAACACAGCTGGTGGACAAGCAGATAAAGACTCTTTGGTACTACTGTAGGGGCATGGTCAGTGTTAATCTTGCTAATTATGTTGTGTCCAGGGTTGTGCTTGATATCATGGTATATTTTCAGGGCTATTCGTAACATCCAGTTTGTAATTTCATCATCAAGATTAGCTAATCTTTCAGCTGTCCCCTTTTGTAGAAATCGCATGCCTTCCTCGGAATTGTCATTGTCAGAATCCATCATCTTTTTTTAATGCTGAGTCCTTAAGAGATGCTAGGACAATAATTAGTGATTTTTTAACATCGAGATTGCATGAGTGCTACTCTGTCTTCCAAAAATCTGGCGACTTTTTCCTTTCTATCACTTCTGTATGGGCCTGCATTTGCACCATATTCACGTAAAAGGGTCTCAGTGTAGTAATCCCAGACTGCATTGACGGAATAAACGTGTCCCTCTGCTATTCCTAGCTCTAGCTTTTCCATGATTGTTCCAAAGCAATCTGCTTGCTCATCTTCCATCCCAGAAGTGTGCATTTCTGACCTTCTTCTGAAAAGTACATAGCATTTCAAGTGATACTTCCCTTCTGCAGCAATAACGTCGTTGATGCCTGCCAGTCTACATGCCATGGTCTGATCACCTTTGCAAAGCTTGAGCATTGTATCGGAAAGGTTTTTGAGTCTGTAACATCCAACTGTCAAAACATACATTTTGCCCAATTAATAGGACTTGTGTCTGATCTCAGAGACTCTCTAACAGGTTCAGTCTCAGTCTTGTAAAACTTGCATTGCCTGGGCTGCTGATAATTTCTCAACTGGATTTTGATGACATTTACGTGATCTTGCAAGATGTGTCTTGCTTGTGAAGGAAGAATAGCACAGCTTGAGCCAGGTGAGCTTATTTATTTGATCGAGAACATTGTGTTCTTTAAACGTCTTAAAGCATTCAAGATATGTTTAATCGTGGTATGTAAATCTTTCAATCTTGCTGTCATTAATACTGCACAGTGAATCCTCACTTACTGGTCTCAAGGGATTGCTTTTGCTTGCTCTTCTCACATCCTGGCAGAATATACAGAAATCAAAATAAATTTCCGAGGCATTTTCACAGGAGTCTGAAAACAAACTGTTGAAAAAGGCATTAGCATACACTCAAAATGGAAAAAATAGCTGACAGAATGAACAATATCGCCCTTAAATTTAATTCCACCTAAACAAAACCTTTCGAAGTGTGTTCAATGCGTCACAGTACAGAGGAAAAGACATAAAGTTTGTCTTTGAACTCCACCTAAGAGCAGAAATACATGAAAACAGCTATTCAAAAGCCCCCCATTTTGTATTCAACTTGGCGGACAAACTATTGGTCGAGCAACGTGGCATCCCATTTGAACACGTTCACAAACATCATAATAACAAATTCAGATGAGTTGCCCGTTTCTAATAAGCAATGTGATCAAGTTCACCATTTCTGACTACAGCCACCTGACTGAAACCCTTATGGACAGAATCAACAGATTATAACCGTAGGGGGCTCCAAAAGGAAATCAGCCTGCAGAGAGAGACAGTTTATATGAAAATTTGATGAACAGATAGATATGAAGGTACAGAGAATAAAACAGATACACCTGAATGCAGGAGACGTCAGCAGACAGCAGAAATGAATCTGCTTCTCGCTTAAACAGCTAGAGATCAGATGGTTCTATAGCCACTATAAGCAACTATTCCACATTGCAGTTATTGTGTCTTGTTGATCCAACTCTATGGGACAAGTTTATTCATGAAATGGCCTTTGTTAATCATATCATTGAGGGTAAAAACATATCCAGTTGTATTTTCTTAATCTTTTTACTGTCACAAAGGAATATTCAATGTTTCGTCCTTCGGCAGAACATAGTCAGAATAACTACTAGAAGTGCAGTGCAATAATGGCAATTTATGGGGTTTGCATGTGGGATTGCCAAATTGAAGAGTGGTCATAGATATAATGTGATCGTGATTCTTACTGCTGACGCCTTCTTGCCTCAAACTGCCTGGTTACTGCCAAGTTCTCGTTGTTTCAATATTGGTGACCATGCGAAAAGAAGCTGGATATCATCATTGCTCTAGAGGTGCAGCTCTTAGAAGCACTTCCGTTGCAGGTTGTCACGATTTCCAGTGTTGATGAGTTTCGCCAAAGGTCTCCTTCCTACTGCCATTGGAAGACCTCTGGACACAACCCCCTGGACTAAAGGCATAGGCGGCTGTAGGAATGTTGAATGATTGATGAGAAAGGAACAGTGGGGTTTTATACAAAATTCAGGTTTTTAGCGTATATCTTTCTTTGTTGCTATTATCATAAAAGGTCTTCTTTGCTGTTTCCGTGCATTGTCTATTACAGGATATTTCAATTTCTGTCTGTTTTCTTCATTGCATCTGTTTCAGTATCAATATATTCAGGGTTACATACTGTACATGCAATGTTCTTCTTAAAAACATGGATGTCAACTCTTAATTTTTTACTTTACTGCTTTCGCCAAGAACAGTGGTAAGGCTCCTGTTTCATTATATTGACCTAAACTGTCTCGTGTGGGAAAATGTTCTCTCTCTCTCTCTCTCTCTCTCTCTCTCTCTCTCTCTCTCTCTCTCTCTCTCTCTCTCTCTCTCAAGATCGTATGTGAAAAAAATTATTTGAGGAGAAACCCATTCATTGTATTTGCTGCTGTTATGTTATGGAAAAGTAAACTGTCTGCATTAGGTTTATGTATTTTGTTTATCATCAGCTTACTTTACTCAGCTTTTCCTTCTTTTACTATATAGTGTAATGTTGTTAAACGATTATTGTTAGATTAGTTTAACCCTTTAACCGTTTAGTACGTATATATACGTAGCGCGCCAACGCTGCCTGAGCCGTTTAGCACGTATACAGTATATACGGGGAGCATATGTTTTGACCGTGGCGTTTAGTACGTATATATACGATCGATTTTTTCTGCCTTCCTTTCAAGGTTAATCCACTAAAATATGCTTTCTCTAGGTCCCAGAAAGTCTTCTTGACCATATCCATACAGAAACATTTCCTCCCGAACCCCTTTTTATCATAATTTTCCTGATTTTCTATATCTAACGCGGAAATTCGCCAGTCACTTGGCGACATTGCTATGTAGCGACAACACTGCTGGGCTGGTTCGTTCTCTTACGCGGAATTTTCGTCTTTCGACGCGTAGGGTAGAAGGGCTATAATCCTATGTAATCCAACTTAGTATCGGTAATGAGTTACTTTGTTTTTCTTTTCCAGCTCTAGCGCAAATGAACAATGATAAGTAATTGTAGTTTATTGACATTATTCCAAAATGTATTAGCTTGACTGTTTTATTATTTTACGATATGCTCAGTGCGTGTGACTGAACGCCAAATCCGCTTCATTCTGAATAGCGACCGAAAGCTGTTTTGTTTATTTATTCTAAATTGTTAGAGTTGGCAGTAATTGTAATTTATTTCATCAATTTAACTTTAGCATTTCATAAAAATTACTCCAGAAGCTGTGTATATTATCTTAGGTCGCTATACACAAACGCATATATATATATATATATATATATATATATATATATATATATATATATATATATATATATATATATATATATATATATATATATATATATATATATATATATATATATATATATATATATATATATATATATATATATAATCATGAAGCTACAAATGTCAACTTAATATCGAAATTCACGCTACCTCGGTATATCTCCGTTGGAGAATTGTCGCCGAAGGGGAATTTATATAAGTGATAAATAAATTGGAATCGTGGGGACACGAACCCGCGACAAAAGCCTATTCAGCGACTCCAGTTGATGTAAACCATTGAGCCATCAAGAGAGGTATAAGTCTTTTGCTGAGATGTCGTACTGCTTTTACCCGTCGTGAGCGGGGAAAGTGTACTAGCCTCAACAATGACCCACCTCCGCCATGAGAGTTCATTGGTACGTTTGGAACACGCAGCTCTTGTTATGAAATTTTATCACACCGTGATTTATATTCAATCATGAAGCTACAAATGTCGCTTAATATCGAAATTCACGCTACCTCGGTATATCTCCGTTGGAGAATTGTCGCCGAAGGGGAATTTATATAAGTGATAAATAAATTGGAATCGTGGGGACACGAACCCGCGACAAAAGCCTATTCAGCGACTCCAGTTGATGTAAACCATTGAGCCATCAAGAGAGGTATAAGTCTTTGCTGAGATGTCGTACTGCTTTTACCCGTCGTGAGCGGGGGAAAGTACTAGCCTCAACAATGACCCACCTCCGCCATGAGAGTTCATTGGTACGTTTGGAACACGCAGCTCTTGTTATGAAATTTTTATCACACCGTGATTTATATTCAATCATGAAGCTACAAATGTCGCAATATATATATATATATATATATATATATATATATATATATATATATATATATATATATATATATATATATATATATATATATAACATTCGAACAACTAATTGTCGTTACTTATGACTAAATTATGGAACGCCACAGGTCACAGGATTACATCTAGAATGAACAAACTTTCAAACATGAAACAATGCACAGAGACCATAATCTGAATGAAAGTTACGTACAAAATTCTTGCACAAGAGACAAAGCGTAAAATTCATCCGACAGTGAGAATGATGAAAACGACAACAGAGGGCTAACAAGGAAAAGCCAGTAAAGCGAGACCTATATTTGATGACTGCGAACGGGTTGCCAGTAATTTCCGGGCCTAAGGTTTCGCATTTGACAACAGCGGCAGTTTCATTACATCGATAAAGGAAAATCTTTAAAACTAGATGATGAAATTTATCGGTATCACCATTTTCTTAAGCAAATTATCTTTTAGTCGTAGAGAGAGAAAGAGAAAGAGAGATAACTGTTTTCTTTGTATTGTTCTTTACCCTCCTTTGAACACTGGATGTCATGTACAGTAATTCAAACCTAACAATTTTGGCATCGATAATTCATAACGTTCGAGAATTCTAACAACTATAAAAGAACAATTAGCATACGGATCAATGAACAGAGACAACATGATATATATATATATATATATATATATATATATATATATATATATATATATATATATATATATATATATATATATATATATATATATATATATATATATATATATATATATATATATATATATATATATATATAACAACAAGCAGGAGTCCAAAGAAGACGACAGTCAACGAAACAGTTGCATATTTATTAAGAAACGTTTCGTGTTACTTAAATATGTTAATAATTTTATCTCTGATGTTCACTTGCGCCACCAGAGGAAACTGAAATCTCTAGGCGTTTGTATTCCCAATTTTGATGAGCGTAGCACTTGTATTTTTAACTATTCTGACTATGTTCTTTCGAAGAGGGAAGAGTTTCTTTTATCTTTCGGCCTGGACTTCTGTATTCCGTCATATAGACCTAATTTCTCGTATTTTTACTTTCCTTTTGAGGTGTTGTTCCAAAGACTCAAGGGTTTGAATTGTGCTAGTGCTAATCTCAGTAGCTTGCAACAGAAACTTTCTCTTCTCCTGCATGACACCTATAAGAACTTAAAAAATAAATGGGCCAGTCTCCGAAACTATTGAGATTATTCTGGACAAAGTTTTTTATGAGAGTGGTGTTATCTTTCACGGTTTTAATAG
>NC_089796.1:31326454-31353954 GCF_040412425.1 Macrobrachium rosenbergii | reverse complement strand
GGCGTAGTGGCAGAATATCAGCTGGGTTATAAGTGCAGCAGATAATTGCATATTTCATAAGAATCGTTCAGATAGTGAAACAAGCATGAAATTTTGCACAAGTGCTCTTTAAAGTTCCCTCTATCAGAAAAGGGCGCTGGCCACGCAAAAATTTAATATGGCGGCCAAATTCCAAGATGGCGGCCAGTATCGACAGATTTTGGCTAATTTTTCACTAGAATGGCATGTATTTGCTTCAGCAATATGGTAAAGCTCTTCCATACTATTTCTTGTGAATATTATGTTTCTGTAGCTTCCCAGTACAGTTTACCTTTAAATATGGGGGCTATATGGCTGCCAAGAAAAAGGTAGAAACAATAATTATAATGAGAAATAATGCCCGTTCAACAATTATCGTTTTAAGCGTTGATCTTGGTTTCTGTGGTTTTAGATCCTAATGAGGCCATCTCTTTTCGAATAACTCATCAATTTTGAAGGAAAATTAATAAATGTAAAAGAGTGTATGTCTGCACACAACCAGGGGCACACTGGTGACATCACTGCTGTGTAACTCAGCATGGGGTTCAGTGCCAGCTAATCCAGCTTTACTAATCCTGTAGTCTTAGACTAGTAGTTGTAGTATAGTTTAGTTTAGTGTCCCAAATGCTTTCTAACAGCCCCAGACCAGCTATAGTTAGATAGCCGCACCTGAATAGACAGGATGTGCCAGCGCGGGAGAGCCGAGCCAAGGGTATGGGGGCTGTACATGATGGTTCATGTACTTACCCAGATGGTGTACAGATCACACGGGACTTAAATGGCACTGGATGAATGATCGGGCTAGGTGTAGGGAGACCGAACCTAGTTGAATCCCATACAGGAATGTGTGCTTTGTTTAAGGTGGTAAAAGGATAACCCTCGGCCTTAATCAAAAGTGAAATCATGGCAGAATGTGATGCCAATCCAATATTGAGCAGTAGAAAAACAAACTGGAGTTTGTGTTGTCTTTGTCAGAAGGACAAAAAGAGGTGAGCACTTGACATCACCTCCAAGTCATCATGTCCTAGACCATGATGGGTACACAATGCTGGCAAGGAACATTCCCATGTTCAGTGAAATTAATGAAATGCCACTGATAATGGATCCAGCAAGGCTGGATGAAGGTGATGGCATAGAGGCCACTCTCAGGAAAAAAAATGCAGCAAAATACCATGTGAACTGTCGCTTGTTGTTTAACAACACTAAACTGGACCGTGCAAGAAAGCGACAATCCAATGACCAGACCAGCAACACTGAGACTAGTCGTGCAAAACTGCGCCGAACCAGTCATGACAATGAAGTTTGCATTTTCTGTGAGAAAGTGGCACCTGCATCTGATCTCAGACAGGCTAGTACTAAGGGCCTTGACTTGAAATTGCGTGAATGTGCAGAGATACTTAGTGATGGCAAGCTCCTTGCTAAGTTGACTGGTGGGGATGTCATTGCACAGGAGTTTAAGTATCACCATGCCTGTCTTTGTGCCCTCTACAACAGAAAAGGTCCTACCTGAGGAGCCTTGAGAAAGACCAAAGGTAGCACTGAGTCAGAATCAGATGTGTATCCACTAGTTCTGTCAGAACTGATGACATACATTGTTGAAAACAACCTTTGTTCAGATGATCCAGTCACATTTCGGCTGGCAGATATTTGCCACCTCTACCAACAACGTCTGGAACAATTAGGTGTAGAGTCACCAAGTGTAAATTCCACGAGACTCAAAGACAAACTTCTGGCAGAAATTCCAGAACTTGAGGCTCATAAATCTGGCAGAGATGTATTACTTGCATTTCAAAAGGATGTGGGAAAAGCACTTGCTCAATCATCTGATCTTTCAGAGGCAGTTATCATTGCTAAAGCAGCAAATATTCTCAGAAAGTCTATACTTGATCATCAGTCACGGTTTGATGGCACATTTTCTGAGGCTTGTGTACGAAATTCTGTGCCTCCTCTCCTGCTCCAGTTTGTAGGGATGGTTGAGCATGGGGCTGACATCAAGTCACAGTTACGATTTGGAGCATCAAAGTCAGACCAGGCCATTGCACAGCTCATGCAGTTCAACTGCTACTCCCGATACAAAGAGGGAGCAACAACTCATAGACACTCCAAAGACAGAGAAACACCATTCCCAGTCTACATGTGACGCTCAGTCTATGCCAAAACCAGGAAGAGAAACCTGGTTGAAATGCTACATCAGTATGGCCTCAGTATCTCTTATGACAGAGTACTGGAGGTCTCTGCACAGTTAGGAGATGCCACAGTTAGCAAA
Organism: Macrobrachium rosenbergii; assembly: GCF_040412425.1. Lineage (NCBI taxonomy): Eukaryota > Metazoa > Arthropoda > Malacostraca > Decapoda > Palaemonidae > Macrobrachium > Macrobrachium rosenbergii. The sequence continues at coordinate 31,351,670 of NC_089796.1, read as the reverse complement.
TATGTGGAGGAGGGTGTGGTCTGTCCCCAGTACTGCGAAAAGGGTTGTTCACCACTGCAGTGATGGACAACATCGACCACAACCCATCTGCAACTACTGCCACTACCTCCTTCCATGGAACTAGCATCTCCATATTTCAGCACCCCACCAAGGAGAACACTGGACAGGAAAGACAGCAACTAAAGTTTGCACCTGAGAAAGTGAGGTCGGTGCCTGAATTGCCGGACACATTCACAAACATCTCACCAGCTTCCTTTCAAACAAAGAACCCTGTGCCACCAAACACTGCAATACCAAAGCCACCCACAGATATCTTGGGGCCACAGCTTGCACTGGAGTATCAGTGGCTAGACAAGGTCATAGTCACCCAGGAAATAGATGATGCAGTGAATCTGACGTGGTCAGCTCATCACGCTTCAATGAAGAGAAGCCCAGAATTTGAAGTAACCATAACTTCATTGCTTCCTCTCCTGCGTGATCAGGCTCATTCTGTTGCTACGATCAAACACGTGATGCAGAAAGTGCAGGATGTCACTGATTTTCTGAACCCTGGCCAGATACCCATAATCACAGCTGATCAGCCAATCTATGCCGTAGCAAAGCAGGTGCAGTGGCAGTGGCCTGATCAGTATGGCGAAGACAAGTATCTGGTAATGTTTGGTGGTCTGCACATTGAGATGGCAGCATTGACATCTCTTGGTACTCTTCTTCATGGCAGTGGTTGGACAGGAGCTCTGGTGGAGGCAGGAGTTGCTTCATCTGGAACTGCAGAATCCTTCCTGTCAGCTGCAAGTGTAACCAGGACACGGCAGATGCACCAGGTTACAGCCTCTAGTTTGTACAAACTCCTGAGGACAGCATACACTGACTACTGTGCTGAGAAAGCAAACAACAATGAGCAGGCATTAGAGTTTGAGGAGTGGTGTGACCTTCGAAGACAGCAGAGTCCACAGTTCCACTTCTGGCACATGGTGTTGTCTATGGAACTTGTGATATTCCTACTGATCAGGTCCTTCCGTGAGGCCAATTTTGTCCTCTACTGCCAGGCATTGCATGAGCTGATACCCTACTTCTTTTCCAACAATAATACAAACTATGCTTGTTGGCTGCCTATTCACCTCAGGGACATGCTTACCCTAGAGAGTTCACACCCAGAGTTGCACAAGGAGTTCAAGGCTGGCAACTTTGTTGTGCACAAGACCAGTCGCCAGTTCTCAGCAATGGCTCTTGACCAAGCTCATGAGCAGACCAATGCCTTTATAAAGGCTGATGGCGGAGCCATTGGGCTGACTGAAGATCCGTCAGCACTCAGAAGATGGATGGTGGCTGGCCCAGAGATCATCCGCTTGGTGTCTGCATACGAAACAGAGGTTCAAAGTAAGGAGTCTAATGAGCAGACAACACACCATGAACAAACACCTCATGCGCAGAAGACATTCTTGGAGAGAGTCAGCAAGCTGTCATTGGCTTTGCAACACTTGGGAAGTCCTTTTCAGGAAGAGAGCCAGGATCTGTATTCCATTGACAACAAAGACATTGCCCACCCCAGCTCAGCAGAACTTCTACAGACACACCTTGACAGAGGCCGCACTAAATTTCAGAAGTTTTCAGACTCTTTGGCAAACAATGCAGTCTCCTTTTACTTTCCCCATGAATTTTGACCGTCGACAAGGGAATTCCAAAGTGGCCTCATCAAAGGAAGAAGGAACTGAATCTTTCAAAAGGACCGTTATAATTCCAGGCCTAATGTCAAGCCTATCAAATTCGCCACGGGTGGGAGGTAATTTGACCCGTAAACAACAGCCGATCATTTCGGTCAATACCACCCACGTTGCTACCTTACAAATGTCTATATTCGCCAGTTATCAATATCATAGTCAAACCAAAATGACCACGAACATGTAGTACGTTTTAGACGTTGCCACTTTTCCCAGATTTGATTCATAAAACCTTGACGTAAGTTTGGATATCGCGTAGATATGGCAGAAATGTCGCCACACCTTTCCGTACTAGGTCTGAAACAGTAAACAGCTTGACACTTGTTCTGCGTATCTAACCGTGAAGACGTAAAATGAATTGAAATCTGAATAATTGAAGTCATACATTAAATTGCCTTGATCAGAAGGTAGGATGAGGATGATCTAGTTTCTAATCACCTAAATAAATTATACTAATGCCCAATATCTAGGCCAGACTCACTGATGAAAATAAATGTTACAACAACAAATAAAAACAAAAATACTTTTATTGACTTCTCCAGTGATGGCAGATATGTAAATTAACTCGTCCTTGTCCCGGAACGGCCTCTTTCTTCTGGACAGCCCCATGGAGGATAATTAGGATTTTATGACCGGATTAAAAGAACCTCAAACTGAAGAATGCAGGTTAACTGTAGTCGGATTATAAGACAGGAAGTTTGGAAACGTAGCTAATGACAGGTTTATATTGTGTGTACACAGAAGTTTCTCTGTGCACTATAAATCTATAAATACACACATACATACATACATATATATATATATATATATATATATATATATATATATATATATATATATATATATATATATATATATATGCATATATATATATATATATATATATATATATATATATATATATATATATATATATATATATATATATGCGTATATATATATATATATATATATACACACATTCCGGAGTACACAACAACAAGCAGGAGTCCAAAGAAGACGACAGTCAACAAAACAGTTGCATATTTATTAAGAAACGTTTCGTGTTACTTAAACACATCATCAGTCTGTAAAATTGAAAAATACACATTAATTTCTAATTTAAAATAAAAGCTAAATTAAAAACGGCAGTTACATTCTTTAAAATTACAACATACATAAAAGTAAAAAGAAAGGTTTTTTTTTTCTTCTAAGTCTACCTGATCAATAGAAGGGGAAAGACGAAGTGAGACCCACAAGCTCACGCATGCCCAGAGTATACTTAGGCCAAGTGCAGCGGAGAAGAAGACACGTTGGAGTTTAAAAGAGGTGCATGACGTTTAATAAACAAAGACTCAAGGGTCGTTAAGTAAGCCGATTGTTTGGTAGTTCCCAGGATGGAAAAAATGTTTTTTTATCTATATTAACCTTGCATTTAACGGCATGATTTCTAATACTAGAAAATTCGGGATTAGTTATTCGTGAGCCAGTTCTGTAAAGCTCAGACCTAAGTGGCTATAATAACGGACCTGCAACATTCTCTTTGATGAGCCAACATAACTACCAAGACATCTTGGGCATTCAAATTTGTAAATAATATTGGACTTCATAAAGGTCTGTAGCTTGTCCTTATAATTAAAAAGCCGCCAATCTTTAGTGGATTCATAGGTATTAGATTGAGTTTTAGAAATCCAAACTCTTTTCTTTGATTTGTTTGACTTTGGATCTAAGAAAGTCAGAGTGCGTAAATGGTATCGTAGCGTACATAGTCAATTTAGGAACATTACATTTCACAATAGAATCAGAAAAGTTACGTGCTACAATCTTGTTAACTATGTTATAAAAAGTCTTTGTGGATACGAATTTTTGTAAAATATTCCAGTAAAAATTCAATTTCAGTGGAAATTTGCCCAGCTAGATGTATAACGGAGGGCTCTAAAAACTAGAGTCGTTATGGCATTAATTTTAAAAGAAAAGAAACACGAACTATAAAAGTTACCTCCAAGGCCTGTATAAGTACTTTTCCTAAAAACTGATGTACTAAAAATTATGGTCAACTTTTTTTCCAAGGGTGATTTTTACTTCTAAAAAAGCTAGTGTATTCTCAGTCTCCTGCTCAATAGTAAATCTAATGTTGGGATGTCTAGAGTTAACGTAATCTAGAAAAGATTGACATTGCCACGAATGTTTAAATAGGCAAAAGTATCATCCACATATCTCCTATAGTAAAGGGGGTTTAAAAGATTCGGGACAGTTGTTTAAAACTCTTCTTCTAAATGTGCCATATAAAAATTTCGAAGAGAGGGCCCAATGGGGACCCCAATGCAACTCCTCGACCTGCAAGTAAAGTTGTTTGTTAAAAATGAAAGCAGAATCTTGCACTGCAAATTCCAAGAGACTTAAAAAGTTGTCTATTAAAACTGTGAAAGATAACACCACTCTCATAAAAACTTTGTCCAGAATAATCTCAATAGTTTCGGAGACTGGCCCATTTATTTTTAAGTTCTTATAGGTGTCATGCAGGAGAAGAGAAAGTTTCTGTTCAAGCTACTGAGATTAGCACTAGCACAATTCAAACCCTTGAGTCTTTGGAACAACACCTCAAAAGGAAAGTAAAAATACGAGAAATTAGGTCTATATGACGGAATACAGAAGTCCAGGCCAAAAGATAAAAGAAACTCTTCCTCTTCGAAAGAACATAGTCAGAATAGTTAAAAATACAAGAGCCACGCTCATCAAAATTGGGAATACAAACGCCTAGAGATTTCAGTTTCCTCTGGTGGCGCAAGTGAACATCAGAGATAAAATTATTAACATATTTAAGTAACACGAAACGTTTCTTAATAAATATGCAACTGTTTCGTTGACTGTCGTCTTCTTTGGACTCCTGCTTGTTGTTATATATATATATATATATATATATATATATATATATATATATATATATATATATATATATATATATATATATATATATATATATATATATCATGTTGTCTCTGTTCATTGATCCGTATGCTAATTGTTCTTTTTATAGTTGTTAGAATTCTCGAACGTTATGAATTATCGATGCCAAAATTGTTAGGTTTGAATTACTGTACATGACATCCAGTGTTCAAAGGAGGGTAAAGAACAATACAAAGAAAACAGTTATCTCTCTTTCTTTCTCTCTCTACGACTAAAAGATAATTTGTTTAAGAAAATGGTGATATGATAAATTTCATCATCTAGTTTTAAAGATTTTCCTTTATCGATGTAATGAAACTGCCGCTGTTGTCAAATGCGAAACCTTAGGCCCGGAAATTACTGGCAACCCGTTCGCAGTCATCAAATATAGGTCTGTGCTTTACTGGCTTTTCCTTGTTAGCCCTCTGTTGTCGTTTTCATCATTCTCACTGTCGGATGAATTTTCAGCTTTGTCTCTTGTGCAAGAATTTTGTACGTAACTTTCATTCAGATTATGGTCTCTGTGCATTGTTTCATGTTTGAAAGTTTGTTCATTCTAGATGTAATCCTGTGACCTGTGGCGTTCCATAATTTAGTCATAAGTAATGAAAATTAGTTGTTCTAATGTTTTATATATATATATATATATATATATATATATATATATATATATATATATATATATATATATATATATATATATATATATATATATATATATTAAGCGACATTTGTAGCTTCATGATTGAATATAAATCACGGTGTGATAAAAATTTCATAACAAGAGCTGCGTGTTCCAAACGTACCAATGAACTCTCATGGCGGAGGTGGGTCATTGTTGAGGCTAGTACACTTTCCCGCTCACGACGGGTAAAAGCAGTACGACATCTCAGCAAAGACTTATACCTCTCTTGATGGCTCAATGGTTTACATCAACTGGAGTCGCTGAATAGGCTTTTGTCGCGGTTCGTGTCCCACGATTCCAATTTATTTATCACTTATATAAATTCCCCTTCGGCGACAATTCTCCAACGGAGATATACCGAGGTAGCGTGAATTTCGATATTAAGCGACATTTGTAGTTTTCATGATTATATATATATATATATATATATACAATATATATATATATATATATATATATATATATATATATATATATATATATATATATATATATATATATATATATATATATATATATATATGGGTTTGTGTATATGACCTAAGATAATATACACAGCTTCTGGAGTAATTTTTATGAAATGCTACAGTTAAATTGATGAAATAAATTACAATTACTGCCAACTCTAACAATTTAGAATAAATAAACAAAACAGCTTTCGGTCGCTATTCAGAATGAAGCGGATTTGGCGTTCAGTCACACGCACTGAGCATATCGTAAAATAATAAAACAGTCAAGCTAATACATTTTGGAATAATGTCAATAAACTACAATACTTATCATTGTTCATTTGCGCTCAGAGCTGGAAAAGAAAAACAAAGTAACTCATTACCGATACTAAGTTGGATTACATAGGATTATAGCCCTTCTACCCTACGCGTCGAAAGACGAAAATTCCGCGTAAGAGAACGAACCAGCCCAGCAGTGTTGTCGCTAAATAGCAATGTCGCCAAGTGACTGGCGAATTTCCGCGTTAGATATAGAAAATCAGGAAAATTATGATAAAAAGGGGTTCGGGAGGAAATGTTTCTGTATGGATATGGTCATGCAAGACTTCTGGGACCTAGAGAAAGCATATTTTAGTGGATTAACCTTGAAAGGAAGGCAGAAAAAATCGATCGTATATATACGTACTAAACGCCACGGTCAAAACATATGCTCCCCGTATATACTGTTCAACGTGCTAAACGGCTCAGGCAGCGTTGGCGCGCTACGTATATATACGTACTAAACGGTTAAAGGGTTAAACTAATCTAACAATAATCGTTTAACAACATTACACTATATAGTAAAGAAGGAAAAGCTGAGTAAAGTAAGCTGATGATAAACAAAATACATAAACCTAATGCAGACAGTTTACTTTTCCATAACATAACAGCAGCAAATACAATGAATGGTTTCTCCTCAAATAATTTTTTTCACATACGATCTTGAGAGAGAGAGAGAGAGAGAGAGAGAGAGAGAGAGAGAGAGAGAGAGAGAGAGAGAGAGAACATTTTCCCACGAGACAGTTTAGGTCAATATAATGAAACAGGAGCCTTACCACTGTTCTTCTGAAAGCAGTAAAGTAAAAAAATTAAGAGTTGACATCCATGTTTTAAGAAGAACATTGCATGTACAGTATGTAACCCTGAATATATTGATACTGAAACAGATGCAATGAAGAAAACAGACAGAAATTGAAATATCCTGTAATAGACAATGCACGGAAACAGCAAAGAAGACCTATTTATGATAATAGCAACAAAGAAAGATATACGCTAAAAACCTGAATTTTGTATAAAACCCCACTGTTCCTTTCTCATCAATCATTCAACATTCCTACAGCCGCCTATGCCTTTAGTCCAGGGGGTTGTGTCCAGAGGTCTTCCAATGGCAGTAGGAAGGAGACCTTTGGCGAAACTCATCAACACTGGAAATCGTGACAACCTGCAACGGAAGTGCTTCTAAGAGCTGATGGGATTATTGTACCTTTAGTGATTCAGTCATACTCTTTGTTATGAGGTTTCAAGTATCTGGTCGATGTGAGGTAACTTTTGGTATTATTATTTGTGTAATAACCAGGTGCTTGATAACTTCGTGAATATATATATATATATATATATATATATATATATATATATATATATATATATATATATATATATATATAGATCTGTGTGTGTGTGTGTGTGTGCGTGCATGCGTGTAATAGTGTAATAATTTTTACACATTTTTATTCTATTTGCATATTCTCCACATATCTTCAAAACTTTCTTCATGTGTAATCAGGTATTGCTTAAAGTACTGAGAACATTTTGAAAAGAATCACGAGTTTGCTTTCCTCAGGTGGGAATAAACGTTATGTAAAGCCGCCCCCACTATTTTTAAAGGACTTTGACTTACTTTGTGTTTATGCTCGTGTGTGCTGCCTGCTATTGTGAGGTGGGCGTTGAGGTTTAGGAACGGGCGTTAAGCAACAGTAAAACAACTAACGTCCTTTGTTGAGTGCTTTCATCATCAGTTCGCCTTGTGATATGAATGGAAAGATATCAGAAATATTGTGAGTTCGAAATATCATGGGAATGAATTTGCCTTTTCAAGTCTTTACAATATACGTGTTACATACATTATATCCATAACACTCTTAATAATTTTATATAAAAAAAATGGAAAAAAGACCTTAACTGCTTTAGTTAACGTCGCTACTGCCCCGACCCCCCCACATACTGATCATTCAGTAATGATACCAAGTAGATTATGGTCAAATGTGACACGTGGTGTCGTATGTAAATTTCTTTTGATCTCATCAGTCAGTTGGGTATATTGTGACAGCAGTTAACAATGAGGGCAGCTGGTTGTGACATCGTTAACATCACAAGACGGACAAATTATTAAGACCAGAGACAGACAGATGGACAGGGTGGGCGTTATGACGAGCGAAAGAGAGGATAAAATATGACAGTAATTTAACAAATTTGGCTCCTAAACTTTTTCAAGACCAATTTCTAAGCTTTATTAAAAATTGTCACAAGTGATAACAGTCAGGTGCAAGCGGCAGTGTTACAATGGAAGTATTAGCTGGCGAAATATATAAGTATATATTCGTTATCTTTAATGCAGTTCTGTGATGTCGATTGGAGAAGAGAGAGAGAGAGAGAGAGAGAGAGAGAGAGAGAGAGAGAGAGAGAGAGAGAGAAAGAGCTTGCGTTATCCGTCTGGATCATTGCATTCCCAAACCCATGCAAGGAAAGCTTACAGAATGTAAAAAAAAAAAAGTTTAACAACATCTTACCACTTTCCTCTAGGTAACCGGACGAAAAACAGCCCGGCAAAAAAAAAAAAAAAAAAAAACGGCAGATTGAGTACCACGGAAGCAATGTATTGATGTGGTATGGGTAGCTTGTTTTACGGATGAATCTAATAACGACCCCGGCCGGAAGTAGTCTGATTAATCCGCCACCTCCCACTCGGTGTCCCGCGCATACATTCGAATTTATGCTCTTGTTCATCTTCGTCGCCTTCTTCGTTTTCTTGAGTAAAGTTATCATACTCAGAAGATTGAGGGTTGCCTTCTTACAATGGTGTTCATATAAAATACATATAGAAGTATTTAGATATAATATATATATATATATATATATATATATATATATATATATATATATATATATATATATAAATATATATAGATGTAACTGGTCACAAAGGTGACCTTTAATAAGATGAGATCAGCTGTTCGAGAGATCATATGACTATACACAACATGTAAGAAAATGATGAGTCTTTCGCTTGCAGCAAAAGTCAACGTGCTCAGAGACCCTTGGTGACAAGACACGTGGAGTGGAAATGCAATTTCAGCTTAGAACATTCTAGAAGGTGATCCGGTTATTGATCCGGATTTGAAGAGAAAATTACAGAAGGTGTGTCTTATCGTACCTTGAACTCGAACGATGTCATGAGAGTGTGTTCATAAATGTGCGTTGACAAACCCATATAATGCGAGTCTTTCATAGAATGAGGGGACAATGGGATTCGTATTCAGTGATAGCATTAAGTGGTCTATGTAAAAAAGGCAAATACACAGATAGAATCTGTGTTTCCAGAAGACTATGGAGAAGTATTCCTTCCTCCCTCATTCACGTTCCTCTTCAAGAAAGGGAGTGGTGTGACATTTAATTATGAAGTGACCTGAATGTAATTAAGTGACCTTTTACGATTTGAATGACAGATGAGTTATTTCTTTATTTCCTTAAATAATTGGGTGTCTATGATTTGGACCTTATTTTTTAGAAGATTTTCATAGTTATGTTGAATCATTCGATTTTCATTCTTCGTAACTTATTTGAAGTTATTTTCGTTATTTTTTTACCAATAAAGTTTCTAGTTTTGTAACTTAGTATTTCATTTCCAGTAGTCCTTAGAATTTAGTTAGGGGCAGGGAATATCTTGTGAAGTGAAGATGACAGATCAGCTAACACCGCCAGTCGGCCCTAGCTATCATACATATCTCGGGAAAAACGAGATACCAACCTCTGTTCTTAAAACGGAGACTTAAATATAGTATAGGCCTCAAAACTGGCCTATTACACACACACACACACACACACACACACACACACACACACACACATATATATATATATATATATATATATATATATATATATATATATATATATATATATATATATATATATATATAAGAGAGAGAGAGAGAGAGAGAGAGAGAGAGAGAGAGAGTAGCCTCTTATCCGTGATATCAACATGCGTGGTTTCCTACAGTCCCCTAAAAAAAAAAAAAAAAAAAAAAAAAAAAAAAAAAAAACGGAAAATTCCAGTAGTAGAGTGGAGTCTTCCAAGGTTTGTGTCTGATTGATAAACAAGTACAGCTTGTGACGAGGATGGAAACTGTCCGACCACACCATCACCTCCACCATACAGCACTGACTCCAGTCGCATTCTTGCTCTTCACGTTTTCTGCAGTAGTTTTTCAGTGCTTATGCTAGAAAGCCTTTATTTGCCACGTTATGGTTCCAAAACTTAAGAGTACCTATGATGGTAGTGCTTTTATGCCAGACAGAAAGCATGAAGTGCGTCTTTTTAATGAGGAAGTGAAAATCTTTGATACATCGCAATAGAAAATTAATTGTATGTAGAGAATATCAGGCCATCTCATGAGATGACAAAACTGAAGAAGAACTTTATGCTACCAATGGTGAATCAACACAGGCTGCAAACGCAATATCATCAATGCCTAACAGGGATTTAGTTGGAGTGAGAAAGGAATTAATTATCTGGGTGGAGGATTTGAACCGAAATGTGACATCCACTGACAGCACTCTATGATAAAAGATCTTAAGCTGCCATGACGCCATTTACAAAACAAGAGGTGGAGGACACCTAGCTATTCACATCCAGCAAGGGTAGATTGCCAGGTTCAGAAATGGTATAATCTGAAAAATTACAAAATTACTAACGGGGATGCATCTCCTGACAAGTAAGCCACTGTCACGTTAAAGAAAAGTAGTAAGGGAGATAGTTCCATTCTAAGCAAGGATTTAATTTTGAGAAAACGGGAAACGCTTGAAAAAAAGATGCCAAGTAGAACCTGTATTTATAAAAAGTATACCTTAGTTTAACCAGACCACTGAGCTTTATTATCCGAACCACATTATAGCGAGAAATGAATTTCTGTCACCAGAAATAAATTCCTCTAATTCTTCATTGGCTGTCCGGGGATTCGAACTCGCGGCCATCAGAGTGCTAGCTGAGAACTCTACCGACTCTCCCAATGAGGAACTATACCTGTATTTATAATAGTGTAAAACAGGTACTGACCTATAATGTTTAGAAGGACAGACTAAGGTAGAAACCATGTTGCAAATCGGAGAGGCATAAGCTACAGCATGGCATTGTTCACCATTAAGAGTTTACAGCTATCAAAATTCAAAAAAATGTGACATCTTCTCTACATCTGACAACACAAATTTAAGGCATGGATCAAAACAATGTTATTCGCTGAATAATTCCACCGGTATTTCATCCCTGAATGAAAAGTATGTGGTGAAGGATCGCCATTCAAGGTTTTAGTAGTAACAGACAATGTGTAATTAGTCTTTTTGTCACTGATTTAGAAGCCAATGTAGCAACTTCCTATGACATGCTCTCCCAAAAGTTGAAATCAAACCGGTTTCCAATGTTTACGCCTCTAGCTGTCGACATCGTCACTCCCCGTGTCATTGAAAAATCGTCGTCCTTCGTAAGCTTTGCTTCACCCACCTTCGAAAGATGATGATCCTGATGGTCCTTGTGATGTATTTTCGGAAGGTCAGTAACCTTATTGTGCCTAACACATCATCACAGTAGGGTTGCCAACCGTCCTTTATCTCAAGGACAGCCCTTTAATGTAGGTATTCAGTCCTTGTCCTTTTTTGCATTTAGAAAGGACGCCAGATGTACTTTATTTCTGTCATATTATCATTGTCAACAAAATTGATGACAACGTGATGTGCAGAATTGTACACAAACTTGGCAAAGGTAGTGGTAGTTTGTAAGGCGCTTGTACAGTACTGTATCCGCTACATAGTCGTTCTGTTAAGTTTGTGCGTGGCTGCCGCTCAGTTTCAGTCACTTTCAGAGTTTCAGTTGCCTTTTCAACGTTGTGAGGTGCAAAGGTATATAATTTCGTTGTCATTATGTCTAATATATGTGGAGGTCAATTCATCTTATTTTTCTTTCATAAAATTGTCAGCTCCTTGCGCGCAATGTATTTTGTGAAATTAATGCGCATTACATCTTAAAAATATAAGTAAGGATAAGAAAACAGTCTAAAATTTAGAAAAGAATGGATTCCTGAAAAAGCTTTTAGTATGTTGTTATGTGAAGTACCAGCTATACCAGGTGATAATTCAAAAGCACACTGTAAATATTACAAGAGACCTATTGCAGCAAAATGGTGTCAGCTGGTAGGCTAAAGCATGCAGAGACAAGAAAATATTAACGCAGTCCCGTAATAAACAGTGTCTTTTACTAATTGTTAGTTAAGAAATGTGACACCATTGCAAAGTTGGAAGCAATATTGCGTTGTTGTAGTTATATTTTTATATTTTTATCATATAGCATTATATATTTATTATGATATAATTTTATATTAATTTATTTATTTATCTATTTTTTACTTAGCTCTTTTCTTAGGATTTTTTTTTTTTTTTGCTGCTCTGGTTTTGAGGGGTATTTTGCTCCTTTTTATCATTTTCATTTGACAACACTGGTTGTGAACTTCAGACTTGTTCGGTTACTGTGCTCTTAGTATCTGTGAAGGAAGGTTACATGACGGTTACTTTACTGTAGCTGCATATTGATACCTATTAGGTTGCTGGTGATACCAACAATAAGTATGGTTAGCTACTTGGTTAAGAATATGGTTACGATGATGTTACTTATACATTTATTATTTTCAGGCAACTAATAACAAATTACAAGTATATATACGATTGAAAATCGCATTACTTAGCTGACTAGCTTAGTTCATTAAATGTTGACTTTGAAAATATATATCAAAGAGCAATTAATGTTTAATGGTTTTCTGTTGCCAGATCATGGAACACCCAGTGAAGAAAAAAAAGCCCATGTGCTCATTTAACAAGAACTGGAAAAAGGAGTAGGAATGGTTGGTAGAAACTAGTAATCCACAAGAGGCAAAGTGTAACATTTGTCAAAGTGTTTTTAAAATTGGATACATGGTTGCTTTAGCAGTAACACAACATGCAAATTCGGATAACCACAAAAGGGGAATTAAAACTCCAGCTTGCAGTTCTCTAATTGATAAATTTTTAGCGAAAACTAATTCAGAAGAAGAAGGTATTGTAGTTGCTTCGGAAATAGCTCAAATATATCATGCACTTAAACACAATCATTCATACAACTCGCTGGATTGTGGCCTGAAATTAAATTCAAAACTTAACCAGAATTCGAAAGTTGCAGCAAAAGTATCTTGTGGTCGAACCAAATCCGAGGCAATTGTTGCAAATGTGCTAGGTAAAAAGGCATTAGGAGCGGTTATGGATTATTTGAAACATGATCTTCCTCTATTTTTTGCACTTCAAACTGATGCTTCAAATATATATATATAAAAAAAAACAGGAAAATGTTCCCATTATGTGTTCAGTATTTCAGTATGGAACATGGCACAGGAAATTATTTTATTGATTTTATCGAGAATGCAGATGAAAGTGCAGATGGAATGTTCATTTGTTTGAAAAACACTATGGATAATTTCCATCTTGATTGAAGAGTTTTTCGTTTTAGTGCAGAAACGCAAACTGCAATTTTGGAGTAAACCATTCTTTATATACAAACATTCGCACATTGAATGATGGTATTGTTAAGGCTAACTGCAGTGCGCACATTTTACACAATTCGATAAGATTTACTTTGGGAAACTTGAATGTGGACATTGAAAATATTGTCCTGAAAATTTATGGCCATTTCTCAATGTCAGCAAAAAGACGCGAAACTCTTAAAGAGTTTTATTTGTTTGTAGATACAGAATTTAATGAAATTCTTCGACATGTACCCACTAGGTGGCTATCCCTGCAGCCATGCATTGAGAGACTTTTACTTTCTTGGAAAGCTTAAGTTCTTATTTCTTGAGCAGACCAACTGATTGCTCTAAACAATTACTTCAACTTCTTAGAATAGATGTGATTCTACAGAAATTTCTCAGCTTATTGAAATTTATTTGCTATTCTCGCAGCATGTTATGGAGATATTTAAATCGGCCGTTCAAGAACTGGAGAAGAACGAAACTTCAGCAGCAGATGTTTTCATTATTTTGGGCGATTTAAGAAATAAATTAAAATCCCGATATGATGAAAAATTGTTTGGGTATCAAGTTCACCAACCTCTTAAAAATGTAGATACTACTGAAGCTCAAGAGACAACTGAAGACTTTAGATTATTTTTTATGTCATCAATAACATATTTGGAAAAAAGAATCGACTGATGAAAATTCAACATTTGGAAAGTTATCAAATCTAAGTATTTTTATGATATTCCTTTCCAAAATATCAGAAATTTATAGAAATTGTAGAAGATTTGAAGTTGGAAGACAGGCTTAATTTGGACATGGATAACCTCTTTGGTGAAGTTTCAGTAATTCAAGAAAGTTTCAGCAAGATTCAAAGTTCTGAGCTGTTTGCAGAATGCAAAGCAACAAGCAGCAAATGGCACATGATTTTAAATAGTGCTAATCATAAGTGCGTCAATATATTTAAAATAGTTTCATTTACACTTTTAATCCCTGGAACATCAGCATACTGTGACGAATTTTTAGTGTAATGTCATCTAAATGGCGAAATGAAAGAAACAGATGCTCCGTAGAACTAATGAAAAGTGAACTCTTCATACACTTTAACTTGAAAGACACTTGTCGGGAATTTTCGGAAAAATAAAACATGATCCGCAAGTGCTGAAGTCCGCCAAAAGTCATAACAAATATAACTTTAAAAACTAGAAGCTTGTGTAAAGGTATGGTCAAAGTATATTCAAACTTGTGGATACATTTAAACCTTAATTTTAAAAATGTGGCTACATTTCTAATTATTGTCCTTTATAGAAATTTGTCAGATTTGGCAACCCTACATCACAGTGTCTACAAAGTTGCCCACTGCATCATCTAATTTTCGCCACAGGACTGCAACCAAATGATCATGCCACCATCACCATCATCATCATCATTGTGGATCATTGCAGCAGCAATTAATATCAGAGAAGTTAGTGAACATGTACAGCAGTATCCCATTTCTTTCAGGAACAGCTGGTAAGATATTTTCACTGCCAAAACTGTGTAACAGGACCCTATATATTTTCATAGTTCCTTGTTTTGTAGATGATAGAAGTGGGTAATTTTATAATTTCTTTTCATTGCTTTACTGTCTTATAGGATGAGCCAAACATCAGAAACCCTTCCAACACACACACACGCACACACACACACACACACACACACACACACACACACAGAACTGGTAATATTGGATGATAATGCTATAATTTTTCACTCTCCAGTCAATATATCAATTAAGCTCTGTCATAATTACGCGGTTTATATGTAGCATTAATGAAACTGCACATGCAGTCTGAGTATAGTTGGCAGCTATCTGCAGTTTCAACTTTTGCAGGTTCTGTTGCGCGAGTGTGGAAAAGAGAGGAGTAATGCTAAGTTTCACATTCACGTATCAATGTGTCATGCGCAGGACGAATTGGTGAAACTGATGCATACGCGATTAAAATAGGCCCGCAACTGGATATGTGTCACAGGACGACGTGATGCATGCGTATTATAGTGTGCCGCAAATGTGCACTGCGTAAAGGGTGACGGACGCTGACGAACAAGCGGCGGCGCAGGCAGAAGTAGTGCGTGGCAGAGCACGTAACACCAACGCACGATATACCGTATGTGTTGCGTTCTGCGAACTGAGTTACGCAAACGTCACGTTGGCCCCACGTACTGCGGGGTTAAACCCCAGCTATATAAGGGCCGGCAGCTGCACATGTGAGCTAGTCAATGCCGTAATATCACAGCGACAAGACACTACCAACGTGCTGAAGCAACATGGACAACATAGCTGAAATCGTCAACTCATAGCTATAGCACATACGGATAGACCAGAATTGTTGCCACTTGTCATTGAGTATGTGCACGTCATGTTATTGCTGGAGCTTGCAATGATTGCTGCAAAGCACTTAGGGCAGAAAAAGGTGCCCAAGGAGGGTGTGGGGTGGCCGTACCTGCAGAAAAGGATGGAGCAAGGTCATTATGACAACCTGATGGCGGAGTTGTCAACCGAAAGCCCCAGAGCTGTACAGAAATTTTACCCGGATTGACAAGGACCTCTTCAATGAAATTGTTGAACGGGTCACACCCCACATTCATAAGAAAGTGACATTCTGGAGGAAACCCATTGAGCCAGGCCTACGTGTTGCTATCACCCTACACTTCCTCGCAACAGGTGATTCATACAAGAGTCTGCAATATTCGTTCCGGGTAGCCCACAACACCATTAGTCCCATTGTACCCAGAGACCTGCAGGGCCATTGTTTTGCTGCCTTCAGGGATGAGGAACTGCAGGTGCCACAAACACCTGAAGCGTGGCAGGAGGTTGCACGGGGTTTTGAGGAACGTGGACCTTCCCGCACGTAATTGAGCTATAGATGGGAAGCACATTAGGTCCGTGAACCCCTCCCAAGGGCGGTACGCATTACTTCAACTACAAGAAGTTCTACTCCATGGTATTACTTGCAGTTGCTGATGCTTCATACAAGTTCCTGTACGTCGACGTGGGAGCCATTGGGTCAGAGTCAGACTGTGGTGTATTTGCCCAGACCCGACTGGCAGAAATGCTGTTGCAAGAGGAAGCAAATCTTCCCAACCAGATGCCCTGCCAGGTCAATCTAATGGATCTCCTGTGCCCTACTTCCTAGTTGGCGATGATGCCTTCCCCTGAGGAATTACCTTATGAAGCCCTACCCCAAAAGAGGACTTAGCAAGGAGGAACGGATTTACAACTACAGGTTAAGTAGGGCACGCAGGACGGTGGAGAACGCCTTTGGGATTCTGGCAAACAGATTCCGAGTATTCCACACTGCAATATGCTTGAAGCCTGACCATATAGAGCCATTAGTAATGTCCGCATGTGTTCTGCACAATATGATCATAAGAAGAAATGCACGAAGACAAGAGGGAGATCAGGAGCACCCTGTCACACATGCTGTCATCCCTGGTAGCTGGAGGAGTGACCCGTCCTTAGGAGCAGCCCTTCCAACCGTGACCGGCAACACTGCAACGAGGGATGCAAAGGAACAGCGTAACTTGCTGAAGGAATACTTTTCATCGCCTGAAGGCTCCGTGCACTGGCAGGAGAACATGATTTAGTTACTCTCATGCATACCTGATTGTTGTAATTACTTAAATGTCTGTTCCTGCATATATTTTGGACTTATTTAAAATTCAATAATGTATCAATTCAGGATTATTTTGCCCCTGTGCATTTGTGTACTTTTGTTTGTTATAGTTGATTTAATAAAAGATATTGCTCAAATCTATGATATATTACTCTCATCAATACTTGGTAATTGGGAAGAGGATAGAAAGGACATGACTTTGCAAATTTATGTTTAATCAATATGAAACAAACATACATATAAATAAAAGGAAGAAGATGTAGTTATTTTGCCCTTTTTAATAATTGCTTAACATGGAATCTATTCTGATATGATAATTCTATCATTTTTGAAAGTACCTTCTCTTAACATTGTTTCTATTCTGTTCCTGTATTTATTTTGACTTATTTATAAATCAATAATGTATCAATTCAGGATTATTTTGCCCTGTGCATTTGTGTACTTTTGTTTGTTTTAGTTGATTTAATAAAAAGATATTGTTCAAATCCATGATATATTACTCTCATCAATACTTGTAAATGGGAAGAGGATAGAGCGGGCCATGACATTGCAAAATGTATGTTTAATAAATATGAAACAAACATATATATAAATAAAAGAAAGAAGATGTAGTTATTTTGCCCTTTTTAATAATTTCTTAACATGGAATCTATTCTGATACGATAATTCTATCATTTTTGAAGGTACCTTCTCTTAACATTGTTTCTATTCTGATATGATAATTCTATTATTTTTGAAAGTACCTTCTCTTAACATTGTTTTTATTCTGAGGTGATAATTCTATGTTCTTGAATGTACATGCTCTTAGCATTTACATTGTTGATATTCTGATATGAAAATTCTGTCTTTTTGAAACTACCTTCTCCCCGATATTTGTGACATTTTATATGACTTGCTAATATTTGGCCTGTTGTGATTTTGCTTCTGTGCACATATGTTACATAAAGTATTTTGAACTTATTTCAAAGTCAATAATGAAATGTTAGTGTATTCGGGTTCATTTTGCCTTCTTTATTTGTGTACTTGTATTATAGCTACTTCATTGAATACATGATATTTGAGCAGAGGATAGAGCTAGACATGATATTGCAAAATATATTTATTTAATATAAAATAGAAACATACACATACATAAAAGCAAAAGGAAAAACAACAGTATATACATTAGCTCTGTAAATTGTTAAGGAATGTCATGTCAAGCGACAGGTTGCTGAGGTCTTTTGGTGTGGATGTCACCAACTGTACATGCAGGAGCGCCAGCTGCTGTGCAGTGAGTGCCCGCTGCTGCTGCGATGCCAACAGGCTGGCAGGAACTGCAGGTGCCTGACACTCTGCT
Organism: Macrobrachium rosenbergii; assembly: GCF_040412425.1. Classification (NCBI taxonomy): domain Eukaryota; kingdom Metazoa; phylum Arthropoda; class Malacostraca; order Decapoda; family Palaemonidae; genus Macrobrachium; species Macrobrachium rosenbergii. Next base: position 31,333,060 of record NC_089796.1, on the reverse strand, counting down.
GTCACTGCCATGGTGTGGGTCATCATAGCCCTCGACGGCACCGTGGAGCCCTCTTTGGTGGCATGGATGTATCTTTGAATGGCACCAGGCACCTCCATTTTCAGGTGCAGGCTCAGCTGCTCTGACACCTGTGCGCACTCATCCTCGACCTCTTGAAAAAACTTCCTCCAGTAGAGGACGCGGGGGTTACGAGGAGATGGGTGGACAGTCGTCAGCATATTGTCCCGGAGGGCCTCTGCCCTCGTGAAGGCGACGTCGAACAGCTCGGAAACTTGGTGTTTTCGAGCCTTGGTTGTTGCTGGATCAACCGGAGAGGGCGTGGGCGTCGGTGTCGGGCCACCAGAAGAAACACGAGCAGGCAGGTCCAGAACTTGGGCAGGGAGGGCGGCAGCAGGGAGGGCGGCAGCAGCACAGGCAGCCTGTAAAAAGAGGAGCGACATATATGAGAACATGGTATAAAATGTACATTGAAATGCATTGAAACTATGTAATAACATTATATTCAGTAATAATTATGCATGGAAACACATTAAAACAAACATACCATGAGAAGTCCCAACACCTTTGGCTTCCTTTGACGCACAATGTGCGACTTCAGGAAGTGGAAAATGTTGAGGATCCATTTCTCCCTGTCCGTCAGCCGTCTGCCTGCCCCTTGGCCACTCTTCTCCGCCGTAAGCCGCCCAAAACGACTCCTGAGGGACGTAAACCACGTCCTCAATTCATGGCTGCTCACAGGAGGAACAAGTGACTGGCCCTTCTCTTCGAAGGCCCTCCACACCTTGGCCTTATCCTTGTAGGCTGTGAGGCCCTTGTTATAGATGAACTCGGCCTCGGTCTCCAGCCACTCGCCAACTAGCCTCTCATTTTCCTCCGAGAGGATCACTGACAGGTTCTTCTTGCGGCCTCCTGTAGGGCCATCTTCATCAGGAGTGCTTTCGGTGTCGGCGTCGGCATCCCCCTCTTGGGCGTTGTCGTCGGTGGCGGCGGCGGGGTCGCTCTCGAGGCGAGGCAAGGTCCTCTTCCTCCTCCTCTAGGTCGCTCTCCGTCACGAGCTCGTCGGCCTCGAGCTGCAGCACAACAGCATCGCTGCCTGAAGGGGACCATCAGCTTCAGGAGGCTTCGGCGTGAGGGGGCAACTCCAGCTGCCAGGGCTCCTGGAATTCTCAGGGCCCCTTTCCTGGTCCTCTTCAGCATGGGTCCTTTGGGCATCTTGGCTGCTGCAGTGGACGGCGAAGACGGAGGTGCTGAGGAGATAGCAACAGGATGCTGGCCGAGAAGCACTGACCTGGAATCGCGCCACCTGCCCCTTTTATCCCAGGTCAAGCGTTGCCACATCTCACGTGGTTCGGGGGGTGCGGCAGCGTTGCGCATCTACTCCCACGCCATTCTGACAGCCACGCAGTGCCCTGGGGCAGCGTGTGCCCCAGGTAACGGCATGGCAGCTGCGCGGTCAGTCCGTGGGTGGCGCCACGCTGTGCGGGTTGGGCCACGCTACCTGACAGTTGACCTGGCTACCCCTGCAGGGTTTCGAGCAGGCCGAAAGGTTCCTGCCCCCCGGTGCACGGCCAGGTGGTCCTTAACGGTCGCGCCGCATGCTGCCGCATTTACACAGTACTTACGGTACATTTACGTTGTGTTTGCGTTGTTTTTACGTACTCTCTGGCTCCGCCCCGTTCGTGGCTGTGCGTGGGCATGCGTGCCTTGATACGTGAATGTGTGAACGTAGCATAATACACACACACACACACACACAGGGTGTAACACGAGTTTATGCAAATATTTTGGGAAATGAAAGAAAAAGTCATTCTGGGCAGAACATGTTCTATAAACATAGACATTTTAATGTTTTGTTTGTGGGTTAGGTGAATTTTAAGATAACCATTATCATTAAACGGGGAAGTAAGATGGCGCATACGGGATGTCGGAGTGAGTAGTCGAGATATGAGGGGAGGGAGGGGGGAGTTGGTTGATGACGCACGTTAGACAACTGGATTGCTAGCCTTTTAATTATGATTTTCTCTTGCAGGTTATTGAAAAATGTAACATTTCAATTCCTTCAACTAGTAAATCACCTGTGAACCACACTTCATGTAATTAATTTTAACGATTAGCTTTACGTATCAAGAAAGCTGCGTAAATGTTGTCTGGCAATATTTATTTGTGATTGTTAAATTCTAGCGCAATCTGTCTTGCCGCCTAGTCACGGGACTGATGAATCAGGAGTCAGGGCTAGGCCTACATCTCTGCTGAATGAGTGATAGTGACAGTAATCATGATTACTGTATGAATAGGCTACCTTTGACAGGAAAGAATGAAGAAAGTGAAATTTCCATAATATTACCATTCTTTTTAGTCTGACAGAGACAATAGCGTTTTCATAGGTGCCTTTTTTTCCATTGATGTGTGATGAATACTTTTGATGGAGAAGTTATTTTTTATCATGCTTTTTATATCTGCGATAGGTGTTTAATGAATAAGCCTATCTTTCCTTTATGAGAGTCCAGTGAATACCAATGACGGAGTGGGAGGTTTCAATGCTGCTAGCACTTTTTCCCCTTTGTTCAGTATCTAAAGAATACATTTGATTTGGAAGTATTTTATTCACATCGGCCCAATTGCTGATTTCCTTTTTTGTATAACACGGGAGTTGACAACCGGGTACTCTAGAAATGGAACTGTTGCAACACCCATAAATAAACATCTTGTTTGCATATTCCACATTACTAGAACGGAAAGGCAATGTCTCCTCTTTCTTGCTCTCAAAATGAATCCGGAATTTGACACTTGCAACATGGACATGCTCACTTGGCGGAAAAGCGAGACCATTCAGAGTAACAAGTGAACTGATCAGCTCAATCCCCCCACCACTATCCCTGACCACTCGCCCCAACATCCTGTACATCCCATCTTACTTCCCCGTTTAATGATAAGGGATAATTTGAAAAATCAACTCACCGACAAACAAAGCCAGCCTTAAAATGCATATGTTTATAGAACATTTCCTGCTCAGAATGACTATTTCTTTCATTTCCCAAAATAATTGCGTATATATATATATATATATATATATATATATATATATATATATATATATATATATATATATATATATATATATATATATATATATATATATATATATATATATATATATATATATATATATATATATATATATATATATATATATATATATATATATATATATATATATATATATATATATATATATATATATATATATATATATATATATATATATATATATATATATATATATATATATATATATATATATATATATATATATATATATATATATATATATATATATATATATATATATATATATATATATATATATATATATATATATATATATATATATATATATATATATATATATATATATATATATATATATATATATATATATATATATATATATATATATATATATATGTATATATATATATATATATATATATATATATATATATATATATATATATATATATATATATATATATATATATATATATATATATATATATATATGTATATATATATATATATATATATATATATATATATATATATATATATATATATATATATATATATATATATATATATATATATATATATATATATATATATATATATATATATATATATATATATATATATATATATATATATATATATATATATATATATATATATATATATATATATATATATATATATATATATATATATATATATATATATATATATATATATATATATATATATATATATATATATATATATATATATATATATATATATATATATATATATATATATATATATATATATATATATATATATATATATATATATATATATATATATATATATATATATATATATATATATATATATATATATATATATATATATATATATGTATATATATATATATATATATATATATATATATATATATATATATATATATATATATATATATATATATATATATATATATATATATATATATATATATATATATATATATATATATATATATATGTATATATATATATATATATATATATATATATATATATATATATATATATATATATATATATATATATATATATATATATATATATATATATATATATATATATATATATATATATATATATATATATATATATATATATATATATATATATATATATATATATATATATATATATATATATATATATATATATATATATATATATATATATATATATATACCCCTAGTTTCTGGCGCTGCCGGAAATACTCCCACTTTCTCCTCCCTAACCCTCTTCTCTCTTTTTCTCTCACTCTCTTTCTCACTCGCTCCCAACATACCTATTAACTATTGTAGAATTCAACAATCTAAGGCCGTGTATTCATTGTCAATTTACCTGTCATTTCTTCTGGCAGTTCATTGAAACTGCCATTAAAACTTACATGTAGACAACAGTTTGTGGGCAGAGACAGTCCACTCACCAAAACAGGTGAACTGATTGTATTACCAAATGTCTTCTGACTGACTGACAGGTAATTGCAGGTGTGGACAGGTTAGCACCAATTTCGTGACAGTTTGCTGCTGTATTTCATCTGGGAAGCATCTCAGACACTGTGATCAGAATATGAATAAATTAGGTATAGGCTTATTCATTTCACTGTTAGACCCTCCATCACGATTTGTAGGCTGTTCTAAGTCCAAATTATACAATAAAAATCTAAAACAATATTTCCATGTGATACAGACAGTTCGGCATAGGCCTAGGCATGTGATGTCTTTTTATAAGTGTTACTGTAATGCAAGTAAACTTCACTGTCTAATTCATAAAAACTGAACCAACCCCTCAGTTCTAATTTAAACTCATTCATTAATGTGGTATGAGAATAGACATCTTTTTTTTAATGAGAAATATTTAGTCCATATTCTGTTACATCTTTTACTTCTTTCCTATAATTAAGTGAATTGCTGCAAGAGTTAGCCTTCCACCTCCTCATCATATTAGGGAAAAAGTAGCAAAACACTTTCCTATATGGCTACTTTCATCTCGTGATATGTATTTTTATATTGGTTTTGGGATGCTTTTAACATAATAAATTACAACTCATTATCTTTACAATGACATAAAATTCCTTAATGTAGAATTGTATATAAAGTTGCACGTACAGCATCTATAAACTTTGTCAATTCATACAATAATGTAATCATGAATCAAACAAAATCTTTCCTTTCTTGGAGGATTGTTAGGTAATCAGTTATTTATTGTTTTGAATAAATACACATTGATAAAAGATAGAAATGAATATATTTCATTCTAAAATATAACCATAAACAACAATTTTATTTTCCTAAATGATTCCTTACTGTGTATGATTGCATCAGCAAAAGGTATGAATTGACATGTTGTGTAAGCTGTGAGCACTTCAAGTTACTTGAAGAGCAGTAGTTACCATTTCTTAATTTAATCCCTATTTGCATCTAATAAATTTACCCTTCAAGTGTCTTTCGAAAAAGATTTCCAAATTTAATGATCTACATTTCTTTAAAGTTTTAATCTAGAATTTTCAGTCATTATCTCCTAGGTAATCAGTACCAAGCAACGTGAAAAGAAACTTACCTTTCATATGCATTGAAGTTTTTTGACAATTCGCACAATAATTAATTCCAACCGTCAGTCGCTTCCACTTTTTTGCATCGTAAATAGTTGTTCTTCCCTCATAAACAGAGATAGATTTTGCTCCAAACTGTTTGAGTGATGCCTTGAGAGAGAGAGAGAGAGAGAGAGAGAGAGTTTGGTAGTGGTTTCTGCTGTCTGAAAGCTTCGCGTTTAGCCATTACTACACATGTGCGGACTCGGCTTCGCCTATTAGGGAAAGAAATGATCGAATTAGGGTTTTCAGTGTAGATTTTATTGAGGTAATAAACAATTTATTAATTATTATCGTAAATTATGGTAAAAATTCACATAAATTCTGATAAAAAATTGCTGTTATAGGGGATTTATTGTTGTAGGTTAATCATATTCTGGCAGTGGCAGAAGAAAAGGTGAAGCATCAGGTGAAAAATGAGAATAAACCCAGAAAACTGAAGGGAAAGGTGACATAAAAAATTAAAATCTCATTTGTTTTGTCCATGTTTGTATGTCTGTCATGGGGTAGGGGTTTGATTTTGAGTTATAAACCTTTCTGGGGTGACGTGGAGGCCACGTGCAAAATTTTGTTTGGGTCTGTCAAGTGGTTTGAATTTCTATGGTGGACAACACTCAAACATTCACTTTTATATATACAGTAGACTAGCTGACCAACCCGGCGCTGCCTGGAAAAACTCTGAATGACATTCGATAAACTATCTCTCTCTCTCTCTCTCTCCTCCCTAACACCCCAAGTTTACTTGTGATTTCTTCTGTTAGTTCATTGAAACTGCCGTTAAAACTTACGTGTAGACAACAGTTTGTGGGTGGAGACAGTCCACTCACCACAACGGATGAACTGATAGTATTACCCAAATATCATCCGACTGATTGGCAGGTAATTGCTTGTGTGGAC
>NC_089796.1:31276454-31316454 GCF_040412425.1 Macrobrachium rosenbergii | reverse complement strand
GAAACAGATTCAACACTTTTTTGAAAGTGTACGTAAAGCGTAATCCTAGCGATCTCTCTTCAGGAAAAAGACGTATGTGAAGATTCGACCCATGATAACACTCACATTTTTTTTTTCCTTTCTCTCAACTCTCTCTCCTGTATCGACTCTCTCTCTCGCTCATCGTTTTCCGAAGCTCATCCACCCGACCTCACTCATTCTCTCAAAGCAATTAAATGGACTATTTAAAGAAACACAATCATTTCTACAAAAATAGGTTTATTATTCAAATAACCCAACAAGAAATGAATAAAACAAAGCAAAGATTAAAATGCATAATAAAATGAATTATCGAGTCAGATAACTAAATCCTAAACTGCAAACACTTCTTGATTAAAGAAGTCTCATTATGGCTAATAGCCTGAAATCCCCAAAATCTCACATACTCACAAATCAATAAATAAGTCATAAAAAAAAAAAGTCTACCACATAAAGAGATTGACATTGCAAAAGATTTGCATGTCCTTTTCTCAAACTCCCAAGTCCACATGTTATTCCAACATGTCCACAGACATCTGTCGAAAGAATTAAACATGATAGAAAACTCCTAAAAAATATATGAAATGCAAAACACAATAATGGAAAGTGTAAAATGCATAGCCAAGATATGGCAAACGTAACATAACAAAATAATAATATAAAAGAGGTATGAACATTTATATTAAATCTCCCACACCAGTTCAAAGTTCATAATGATTAGAAAATCATGGTAAAAATCACAAGTTCAATTTTTCCCCATAAAAACAGAGATTTGAAACTCTACCTTATCTGCCGATTTTCAAAGCCTGGAATGACTCCAAAACTATGACTGACAACTGCAGTTCTATCACGTTAATGAACGATCAAACTCACTTTAGGGCAGATTTTGGCATAATCTAGATCAAAGTAACACACGTACCACGAATATACATAACTCTCCGGAGATCACCTGACCGGCAATATTGCTGAGCTCTCACGCAGATAGCTGAGGAATCAAACTATTTGCTGAATACAAAGATTTTACATCGAATCTCTCGCCCTAGTTCCATCTTGCTCCAAAATTCTTTCATCACATCTTAAAGCATTGAAGCTATGAAATGCATATATGTGTCCTTTAAATATATTTTATATATATATATATATATATATATATATATATATATATATATATATATATATATATATATATATATATATATATATATATATATATATATATATATATATATATATATATATATATATATATATATATATATATATATATATATATATATATATATATATATGTGTGTGTGTGTGTGTGTTATGACCTCTTCAGCCGTAACTTAGGTTCTTTAAACTTTAATTTAAACAGGAATCGTAGGCGGCAAAAATATACACAGAGCAAGAGGAATGTGAAGACAAACACCAGAGGAAAATTAACAATATTTAATACACAAGCAAACTTACACTAAATCAGCCTTCCTGAGACATCTTAACATTAAATGTACCAAAACCAAAAAAAAAAAAAAAAAAACACAGGGTAAATAACATTCTCACAAGGTTTCCTATTACTAAAAAGCTAATCCTAACATAGTAAGAATATATGAGACTTAAATTACAACAGCACGGGGCCCAATAATTAACAACTAACCTATACCTATTAGAAGGAAGGAAGATCAAAGAAAAGTAAAGTAAGGAAAAACCTTAAGCCTCCTACCTAACCGTGGTAACTAAATTTATAAACTAACTCCAACACCTTCACACAGGAAACAACATCCAAATCCCCACAACTCATTACAACGTATACATATATATATATATTTAATAGATATAACTGGTCCTTAATTAAGACAAAATTCTTACACTACAGTGAAGACAAGTGTTCAAGATGGTAGTAGACAGGAGTTCCTGAGACACTTCAACCTCCTAACAGCTAACAGGGGAGCTTCACAAAATTGTCCAGGTACACACTGGAGTAGAGTTCGATCCCGAAGGATAACAGGATAACACCTCTTACCTGGCAATTTCTCCCTACAGATCACCTTAACGAGCCCATAGCTCTCTTTGGCATGCAGCTGGAGACAGACGGAAAAGGAGAGTGGTTTACTAAAGGTATCCTACGTGTCGGAATGGAGCGACGACCACGCCTTCCGCCAAATCCTCAGGCGGGAAACAGGAGCACAGGGTCGCAGATGACATCACCTGCGAAATCACTACCGTGACCAAACCCACATCGGGCTTGCACCGCAGATGGCTCGGCACATCCACGGTAAACCACTCCAACTGAAGGTCTGTTGAAGTAAATAATCTCCAAATAAAGCTGCAGCTAACAGAGCGTACGTCCAATAGCGCAGTCTGGGCCCGAACTCACCGGACCGCCTCCACATACAGCACTATAGTTCCAGTTCAACTCGAAAAACAAAACAAAAACAATTGTTAGCCCGATAGTTTGGTAATTCACAACAAGAGGAGGAAGCAAAACAAAACTGGTCGTTACGCTAACGAAAAAGGTACAGCCGTTGAACTGAATAATAATAAAAATAACTTACAACTAAGGAAAACAAGGCTGATATAGTTAACACTTATAGCAAAGAAAAATCAATAAATTACGTTAATCTGACACCTTCCTTCCCCTAAAAAAAAAATTTTATTCAAATAGAATACAAATTTTTTTACAACACTAAAACATAACATACTATTAGATAAAAATGTGATTACTTAATCCAAAGCATCCTGCAAAGGAAAAACAATGAGGTGAAGCAAACACTCAGAACAACAATACAGTAAAATATACTGAATCCACAAATTAGTTTAAACAAGGTGAAAAGTTAACTACCTCAAATAAAATTTTCAATACAAAACTCGATTGAGAAATGAGAAGGCTGAGGTGATTAAAGAAATGAACAAACTTACATCCTAGAGAGGGCGTCAGGAATACAGTTGTCAACACCCTTAACATGTTTAATAATTAAAGGAAACTCCTGCAGTTGAAGAAGCCCAACGAAGAATCCTCTGATTAGAACCTTTCATTCTTTCAATGAAGACCAATGGGTTATGGTCAGTCCAAATTTCCACAGGGAAGGAAAATTAGTCACATACGGTTTGAAGTGAACTAAAGTGCGAATCAAAGCCAGTGCCTCCTTCTCAATGGTGGAATACCTTTTTCTGCATCCAGCAACTTACGACTAAAGTACGATACTGACGCACTTCACCATCCTCATGTCTTTGAAAAGTACTCCACCTATGCCTACATCACTGGCATCCACAGCCACAATAAACGGTTTCTGAAAGTCAGGAGACGTTAGAATAGGTTAGACATCAATACCATTTTGAGTTTTAAGAAAGATTCTCACATTGAGGGAGACCATACAAAATTTTTGTCCTTTGCAATAGTTGAGTTAGGGCTGAGCAAGGTCAGAGAAGTTCCGGATGAATCTCCTATAATAACCCAACATACCTAATATTCTCTGACTTCCCTAACATTGCGTGGCCTTTGCAAATTTAATAGAGCCTCGAGGTTAGCTTGTTTAGGAGTGACCTGACCCAAACCAACCTCGTGACCTAGATAACACACCTTGGCTTTACCAAATTCACACACTTGTTTAAGTTCTCAACAAGACCGCAGCTCAGGGCCTCAAATACCTTCTTTAGTCTCACCAAATGAGTCCTCCAGTCATTGCTGTGGAACAACCAAATCATCAATATATATTTCTGTACCCTCCAGACCACATATAACCTGGTTCATCATCCGCTGGAAGGTACATGCCGCTGCCTTTCATCCCAAAGGGCACATGTTACATTCTGTAAAGCCCAAAGGGCGTGACAAAAGCTGAAATCTTACGAGTTTCGATCAGACAGGGAACCTGCCAATACCCCCTTTAAAAGATCTAATTTAGTTATAAACTTTGCAGGCCCTATCCGATCAAGACAGTCTTCGATACGAGGCAAAGGGAAAGAGTCATTCTTAGTATTAGTGTTTACCTTCCGTAGTCACACACATGTGGAACTGCCCGTCAGGTTTCTTAACCAGCACAATAGGTGAACTCCAAGGACTTACCGAAGGTCTAATCAAACCATGCTCCAACATATACCTTATCTCCTTCTCGACAATATCCCGCTTTACTGATTTAATCAATAATGACTTTGCTTGACTGGGGAAGCACCGCCCACATCAACATCATGCTGGAGCAAGGTCGTTCTACCTGGGGATACCTGAAATAAATCTGAAAAAGAAGATATAAGTTTCATCATATCATTTCTCTGGTACCTCCAGATGCTCCAGAATCTTTGCTAGAGTTTCCAAATTTTGAGTATTACTTGTCAGAGCATCTGAAGGTACCTGGCAATACAAGTCAGCTGGCTCGTCTGTCGTCGTTTCTAATACCAGAGACACAGGCTCATATACTATAGCTAGAGGATCAAGTCTACGAAATGTGTACGCTTTAAGTCTATTGATATGAAATATTCGACACTTCCGCTTGGTCCCAGGAGCTTCCACTTCATAATTGACACCAGACAGTTTCGAGTACCTTCCAAGGCCCCTTATACCTAGGTTCCAGAAAATTGTCAGTGTCTGTACAAACCAAAACTAGCTCACCAGGCTCAAACGAACGTGCCTTACTTTTCTTATCATAATTTTCTTTCATTGATGCCTGAGACAACACCAAATTATTCTGGGCAAATTCCCAGGCAGCTGATAATCTACTTCTCAGGTCCTCAACAAACTCAACCACATTCAGATCTTTCTTACGACCAAACTCTAACAACTCGTGGAAGATTTCAGAGGGCCATGTACCTTGTGTCCAAAAAATCAATTCAAATGGGGCAACACCAGTGGAAGAATTAGGATGATTACGTATAGCAAAAGAGAGCGAAGGAAGTCCTTTATCCCAATCCTCTCCTTGCTCATAACAGTACTTTTTTAAATAAATTTAAGGGTTTGGTGGAACCTTTCCACTACACCCTGACTCTCTGGGTGGTAGAAGCACACTGGTAATGTGCTGAATGGCCAGTTCAGCACATTTATTTTTTTAATCTTTGCTCGTAAAATCTGTACCACAATCTGTTTGAATTTTACGAGGCAACCCATACCTGAAAAAAAAATCCATTAGTTTTTCAAACACCACCTTAGATGTAATTTTTCTCATTGAAAAGCTTCAGGAAACCTAGATGCTCTATCCATTATAGTCAGAAGATGTGTAAAACCAGATTTAGTTCTAGGCAACGGTCCAACAATATCAACAACCAACTCTGAAAATGGGTCCCCAATTGCAGAAATTGATGCAAAGGGGCTTTTAGGAATGGGTTTATTGGTTTACCCATTACTTGACACGTTTCACAACCTCCAACAAATTTCTTCACTGAGGATTTCAACCCGGCCACCAAAAATATTTTGCCAATCTACAATGAGTTTTCCACACTCCAAAATGGCCAGCAAAGGAATCCTCAAGCAACCTGAGTACATCATTTTGATATTTTGAAGGTACCACTATCTGTTCTACCTGAGAGGTTTGGTTTAAGCCATGATTCACAGAACGACTAACTCTATACAACAAACCTTCTCACACAGAACCTTGGTTTTGTTAAATCATCAGTACCTCCTAATTCATTACTAAATTCAGTCTTCTGAGCTTCCAATAAAGCTTATACGGTCACAATCAGGTTTGAAAAGCTTATTCACAATACTTCTACTACTACTACTACTAACTACAGACCCGGTCTCTATCTCTACCTCTAAACTACTTAAATTTAAATTATCCTCATTCTGTAAGGCAGCATCAGCCTTTGCAGAAGCTCGAGTAGTAATTGCTATGGGACTTGCAGTTACAGACACTATTGGGAATAACTCATAACCTTGCACATCCAACATATCATTTCCCAATATGCCATCAATACCAGGGATGGGGAGCTTTTCCACCACCGCCAATTCCGTTACCCTGTGATACCTCGGGAAAATTGCTCTCTTCACCAGAGGAGCAGAAACCACTGTATCAGGAACCCACCCAGAACCACATAATTTCCAGAATACTCAACAACATCCTTCACAACCCTTGACAGTACCAATGATCGAGCAGACCCAGTGTCCCTTAAGAATTTTACTTCCAAAACTTTATCACCTATTACCAATCTTCCAGGCCAAATATACTTGTCATACAGTCACAAAGAAGGGCTAGTAGGTGACCGATTTGTTGCACCTCCACCAACACTATTCCTAAATCTTTCTTCAGTTCCTGGGGGACCTTCACTTCCAGGATTAATAGTAGTGGGGGCATTAGTTATCAGAGATATGGGGACATCATTATTGGTTCCACCTCCATTCTGCTGGAGATACCTTCTCCGAACAGGACACCGAGCTTGAAAGTGCCCTTGTTCGCGGCACCAAAAACAAGTTTGCCTGCCTCTTTCAGCATTATTAAATCTTTGATTACTCTGGGAAAAGACCCGTGTGTTCCTTCCACTCGGGTTTTTCCCCTGGCTAGCTTCAATCTTAGTTCTAAAGGGTTATTAGCCTCCCTTGATTATTATTTGGCCTGACAGGTGGGATTTGACAGTCAATGAGTCAAAACTACTACTCCCTACTCTATGTGTCAAGACAAACTCATCAGCAGTCTGAGCTGCTTGACTCAAACTGTAAGCCTTAACTTCCTCCAGGTGAATTCTGAGCTCTTTACTGCAAGATTTTTAAATTCCTCAAGGAGCATCAGCTCCCTCAAGGAGGAGAAGGAGACCACCTGGCGACTCTTTACCCAGTCGTCAAACTGCTCCTCCTTGAGACGGGGCATACTCCACATATGACATGTTAGCAGGCTTAACAGAGTTCCGAAACTTCAGGCGATAAGCCTCAGGGACCAAATCATAGGCCCTGAGGATCAACGCCTTAACCTTACCATAATCTCTGGCCATACTCTTCCAATGAATTATACTGATGAATAGCCTTACCCACCAACCTGCATTGTATTAACACTGTCCACATCTCAGTGGGCCAAGATAACCTATTTGCTACCCGCTCAAAGGCCTTGAAGAATTGGTACACTTCCTTCATCAAACACCGGCACTAATTTTAAGGCCGCACCCAGGTTAAACCTATCTGGGGAGGACCGGCAGGAGTACTATTGAAATCAGGGTTACCTTGCAACCAGCTAACTCTATATTTAGCTTAGCCATTTCTGACTCATGGTGCCTCAGCTCTCATTCTCCTCGAATTGTATTTTCATTAATTCTTATCTTTTACAAATCAGACTCAGTTCCACATTTTCTGGATTCACTACAGGCTGTACTGGCTCTACACCTACAGGCTCTGCCTCTACAAAGGGATTAGTAGAGACTCTAGTTTTACCTGTCAAGTTAGCTGGTCCGGTATATAAAACACCAGTACGAGGAGGGTCCTCAAATAGAGACAGGCCAGGATTAATACTAACCTCCGTATCATAATTCTCATCTCCAGAACTGTCACTACTAGGTACACTGTCCAAATCCCTAGCCAAATTCTCACCCTCGGCCATGCCCTGAGCTACCATTGCTTTCTACAGCCGTCAATAACTGAGCCTTAGTATCCGTGCTTCTAAAAGAAATATTTATCCAACGAGCACAACTCCTAAATGCTCTTTACTCAACACAGCAAGAAATTTAATGCAGTCAGCCGAGCCCAAAAAAAAACTCTACTGGGTCAAAACAAATTTTTCCATTATGCAAAAGCTACCAACAGAGGGGAAAGTCAGACAAACAAAACCAAATTAAATATTGTAAACTCCTCCAGAATTGCTCCACAAACCCGACACTGTGCACACCGCATACGATCCTGTCACGGGTCACCACTTTGTTATGACCTCTTCAGCCGTAACTTAGTTTCTTTAAACTTTAATTTAAACAGGAATCGTAGGCGGTAAAAATATACACAGAGCAAGAGGAATGTGAAGACAAACACTAGAGAAAAATTAACAATATTTAATACACAAGCAAACTTACACTAAATCAGCCTTGTGAGACATCTTAACATTAAATGTACCAAAACCAAAACAAAAAAACACAGGGTAAATAACATTCTCACAAGGTTTCCTATTACTAAAAAGCTAATCCTAACGTAGTAAGAATATATGAGACTTAAATTACAACAGCACGGGCCTAATAACTAACAACTAACCTATACCTATTAGAAGGAAGGAAGATCAAAGAAAAGTAAAGTAAGGAAAACCTAAGCCTCCTACCTAACCGTGGTAACTAAATTTATAAACTAACTCCAACACCTTCACACAGGAAACAAATATCCAAATCCCCACAACTCATTACAATGTATACATATATATATATTTAATAGATATAACTGGTCCTTAATTAAGACAAAAATTTTACACTACAGTGAAGACAAGTGTTCAAGATGGTAGTAGACAGGAGTTCCTGGAGGACACTTCAACCTCCTAACAGCTAACAGGGGAGCTTCACAAATTGTCCAGGTACACACTGGAGTAGAGTTCGATCCCGAAGGATAACAGATAACACCTCTTACCTGGCAATTTCTCCCTACAGATCACCTTAACGAGCCCATAGCTCTCTTTGCATGCAGCTGGAGACAGACGGAAAAGGAGAGTGGTTTACTAAAGGTATCCCACGTGTCGGAACGGAGCGACGACCACGTCTTCCGCCAAATCCTCAGGCGGGAAACAGGAGCACAGGGTCGCAGATGACATCACCTGCGAAATCACTACCGTGACCAAACTCCACAATGTGCTTGTACCGCAGATGGCTCGGCACATCTACGGTAAACCACTTCCAACTGAAGGTCTGTTGAAGTAAATAATCTCCAAATAAAGCTGCAGCTAACAGAGCGTCACGTCCAATAGCGTAGTCTGGCCCGAACTCACCGGACCGCTCTCCACATACAGCACTATAGTTCCAGTTCAACTCGAAAAACAAAAACAAAAACAATTGTTAGCCTGATAGTTTGTAATTCACAACAAGAGGAGGAAGCAAAACAAAACTGGTCGTTACGTTAACAAAAAAAGGTACAGCCGTTGAACTGAATAATAATAAAAATAACTTACAACTAAGGAAAACAAGGCTGATTTTAGTTAACACTTATAGCAAAGAAAATCAATAAATTACGTTAATCTGACAATATATATATATATATATATATATATATATATATATATATATATATATATATATATATATATATATATATATATATATATATATATATATATATATATATATATATATATATGTGTGTGTGTGTGTGTGTGTGTGTGTGTGTGTGTGTGTGTGTGTATGTGTGTGTGTGTGTGTTGGATTATCGGACATTCAATGTCCAACATTCGAACATCAGGTTTATTCTCGAGAGGGAGTCCAACCATCAACTTTCCTTCCTTGACGTCCTTGTTACAAGGCAAAACGATGCTTTTAACACTACTGATTTTAGAAAACGAACTTTTACCGGAATGGGCTCGAATTTCTATAGCTCATGCTACTCTTATTTTAAACTTAATTCTGTTTACACATTATTCCACAGATCTTTATGGGTTACTTCTAACTGGGACATGTTTCACAAAGAATACATATTCTTAGCAAACTTTTTTAAAAACAACTGTTTTCCTGCTAATTTTGTAAATAAGATTTACCGAAAATTACTTACAAATTTCTTCTTCCCGCCAGTAAAATATCCTACTGCACCAAAACTGGAATTTTATGCCAGCTTTCCCTATGTCTGTGATAGTTCTTTTGAAAGAAAATTCACTCAGGTAATACAAGATCATTTTCCTGCTATAAATGTTAACCTGATTCCTAAAAATCCCTTAACCATCCGCTCTCTGTTTCAATTCAAGGATCGTCTGTGCCCTTTCATGTCCTCATGTGTGGTATATAAATATACTTGCCCCAGGTGTAACTCCGATTCATGGGGATCCACACGGAGGCTCCTGAAGGTGCGCATCGACTGTCATAGAGGGGTCAGTTTCCGGACAGGAAGCAGACTCACGAACCCGGAGCATTCCAATATAAGAACTCATGCTTATATCTGCAAAATATACATTGAAAATAAAGATTTTTAAAATCATCGGGCAAACACACAACACTCAGGAATTACCTATTTTAGAGTTCTTATTGATCAAACAACTGGTTCCCCATTAAACACGCAGTCAACAGCCACTCCCCTTTTCTTGTCTTAAGGTGTATTTTCCTCTTTTATTTGTTAGTTTCCTTCCACTTATGTTTTTTACTCTGGTGGAAGGTTGGTCCAATGGTTTGTGAATTTTAATATACCTTGGTTTTTTAAATGTATAATTTTAAGTGTAAAATAATTGTCAGTTTGAGTTTCATGTTAATTATGTGTAGTTTTTATCCATTTTGAGCCCTTGAAGGTGTAATTATATATGAGAATTATGAAACGTCGGGAAATAAATATGTACAAAAACAACAATTCTTAATTGTCCATCAGCGTGCGTGTTGTTGCATATAACGGCTATGCCACTCACACGAATTATATATATATATATATATATATATATATATATATATATATATATATATATATATATATATATATATATATATATATATATATATGTGTGTGTGTGTGTGTGTGTGTGTGTGTGTGTGTGTGTCTTCTTTTCTTCTTTTCTCTCTCTCTCTCTTTACATATATATATATATATATATATATATATATATATATATATATATATATATATATATATATATAGAGAGAGAGAGAGAGAGAGAGAGAGAGAGAGAGAGAGAGAGAGAGAGAGAGAGAGAGAGAGAGAGAGCAGATGTTTCAAAATTATAGCCCCACCCTCCACAGAACAAATGGCAAGTTATGAAGTTTCCTGTTATAGCCTATCTCCAAGTATATTATTTTAAGTTTCTATTAAGCTATTTTTCATTTTACATTTCCTGTATTTTCAGACTGAGTGACGGAGTTAGATACAGCCACGGCTAACGAGTCGGAGCAAATCAGATGGATTGACCTAATCTGGGCTATAACCTTCAGAGAGGCCAGGGATGCTGGCGCATTCTTCATTTCACGTTCCTGGATAGCGAAATACATTAAAAGAGATGAATCCTTTGTTAAAAGAAACTGGAACAAAAATCCATATTACTGTCATCGCAAAAAGAGTGAGAATCTTGGAAGGCCTGAAGTCCTTTCTCAGGAGTCAAAAGACATCATAGCTAAGGTAGTGGGTAGACCAAGAAAGTCTTTACGTAAATTGGTGCTTGAACTAGAAACAAAAAGGGGAAAGAAGAGAAGTAATAGTGCTGTATATCGTGAGTTGAAAAAATCTGGTCTCAAGCCATTTCATGTTATCAGCAAGCCCAACATCACTCAGCAACAGAGAGAAGACCGTGCATGGTTTTGTGGTTCATTTCTTAAAGATTGAGATGAAGCTGACTTTCTCCATGTTGCCGCATCAGATGAATTCTTCATTTACACAGTCAGGAAGCCAAATCATAAAAATGACATCATTTGGGCTGCAAAGTTGGATGCTATCAGCGATGACGTGCGCTATCGCCAGGTTGTGAAATTTCCTGAATGTTTGGTAATTTTTCTCTGTTTCACAGCCAAACGGTTAATGTGGATCATCAAAGAAAAAGGACAGTCATGGAATGGCGAATACTTCAGAGAAACTGCGCTTACTGGTGGAGTATTTCCTTTCTCAAAGATCCTGAAAATGTGTTATCTGTTGAAGAAGTCACATTTTTGCATGATAAGGCACTTTGTTTCAAGTCTCTTCAAACACAGGAGCTGCTTTGAAATGGTGGTATCGATTTCTTCTCGTCAAGTGAATTTCCAGGTAGCTCCCCTGACCTTAATGTGTGCGAAAACATTGGTAGTATCTTGAAAGATGGTGATGAAGCACGCGCTGTGAAGTATGATGGTATACCAAGCCTCGATGGTTTTGCGAAGAAAGGTGACCAAAGTGCTCAGGGAAATGGAGTTTGAGTCTCACCTTTTTTGTGATTTGCTGAAATCATACCCCTCAAGAATGCAGGCTGTGGTACAGGCAGATGGAAGCCACACAAAATATTAAATACTCAGAGAGAAACTTAAATAAGCACCTGTTCTGAATTACTTTTGTTTTTGTCCATATTAGTTTTAGTTTATGCTGTAGAGGGGGCTCTAATTTTGAAACACCCTCCATATATATACATATACATATATATATATATATATATATATATATATATATATATATATATATATATATATATATATATATATATATATATATATATATATATATATATGTGTGTGTGTGTGTGTGTGTGTGTGTGTATATATAAATATATATACATATACAGTATATATATATATATATATATATATATATATATATATATATATATATATATATATATGTGTGTGTGTGTGTGTGTGTGTGTGTGTGTGTGTGTGTGTGTGTATATATAAATATATATACATATACAGTATATATATATATATATATATATATATATATATATATATATATATATATATATATATATATATATATATATATATATATATATATATATATGTATATATATATATATATATATATATATATATATATATATATATATATATATATATATATATATATATATATATATATATATATATATATATATATATATATATATATATATATATATATATATATATATATATATATATATATATATATATATATATATATACATATATATATATATATATATATATATATATATATATATATATATATATATATATATATATATATATATATATATATATATATATATATATATATATATATATATATATATATATATATATATATATATATATATATATATATATATATATATATATATATATATATATATATATATATATATATATATATATTATATATTATATATATATGTGTATATATATATATATATATATATATATATATATATATATATATATATATATATATATATATATATATACATATATGTAACTGCTCTGAAGGTGATCTTTGAAAGCTGGGTCAGCTGTTTGCAGGGTCCATTTTGACTATACATAGCATATAGGAAAATGCTGAACCATTCGTATACCACAAAAAGTCACAGAGCCCTTGGTGATAAGACACAAGAACGAAAATGCAGTTTCAGCTTAGAACATTCTAGAAGGTGAAGCGGTTATAAAATCCGGTTTTGAAGAAAGCATTCAAGTGAGTGCATGAGTACGTGTGTGACCAAGTACCTCGTGACACCTTGGAGTACAGAGGGCGTGTCTTTGTCGAACATTGAACTTGGTGATGTCATGAGAGTGCGTTCATATGTGCATTGCATAATGAATAAAATGGGAGTGATCATTGAAGGAGGGGGCATTGCGATCCATTATCGGTATAATTTAGCATGTGTCTGTGAAAAAAGAAGCAGCACACATGGAGGCTGTGTCCCAGAGGATTTTTGTGAAGTGAGTACAACTCATAAACATTTTAGATTTTTTTTTTCAGACTCTGGAAAAACTCTATACGACAGGTATATATATGTACGAGAGGTGATAGACTTTTATCCTTCTCGTAGTCTGGTCGGCAACGTTACCTCCTTGTGATTAAGGTAACTCGGGTTCGCTTCCGCGGCCGGCCGTCACAGGCTCTTCAATTTCTTTCCTTTGGATCTATCGGCTTCATAGTTACAAGCATATCCAAAAAGGGCGAAGAATTAGCGAAGTTAAGAGGGCATTGTGGCTATTAGAATTACATATGTGTCTGGCAAAAGTGACCAGTAGATTCTGCATATATTTCAGCCTAAAAAGCAATAAAAACGATTGCCCACTTGGCTACGATGGTGAGGATGGGTCTATTCCAGCTCTAATAAATATATCTGAAAACGACAGGTATATATATGTACGAGAGGTGATAGACTTTTATCCTTCTCGTAGTCAGGTCGGCAACGTTACCTCCTTGTGATTAAGGTAACTCGGGTTCACTTCCCGCGGCCGGCCGTCACAGGCTCTTCAATTTCTTCCCTTTGGATCTATCGGTTTCGTAGTTACAAGCATATCCAGAAAAGGGCGAAGAATTAGCGAAGAGGGCATTGTGGCTATTAGAATTACATATATATATATATATATATATATATATATATATATATATATATATATATATATATATATATATATATATATATATATATATATATATACTCGTATATATATGAAGAATGCCAAGACATACAGCCAAAAGCAAAAGTCGCATATTCATAAGACTACAGCTGAAAACAGCTCCACTCAACCCTACTTTCAGCATCAAAGATAAAAGCACACTAAAAGTAAACAACGTCAAGAGGTCCACTCGGAAATCACAATCTCCGACCCACCTAGGTCGTGCTCTGAGTTTATGAGCGCGGCCTTTCTGGACGGCGGGCAACGCCAGCTATCACAGATTGAAAAACTCGAACACCTTTTGAACTCTCCTGATTTTGCTTTGGGTGTTTTTTTTATTATGATTTTGCTGCATTAAATGCAAAGTAGTGATGCATGGTATGATTATATAGACAACACTGTGTTGAATTCTACAACCTGTATAATATCGAAAAGAAGAAAAATGCCGAAACTGCCGGGTTGTAGTTAGTAAAGGGGGAGGGGGTAGGGGAAGGAAGGGTAGAATCTGTGCGTTGTGTGTGTGTGTGTGTGCGTGGAAATGACAATCTGAAGCAGCGTCACACAAGTGGACGAATCACAGCGGCGACCAAGATAACGTAATGAGTAAGAGCAGGACTTGCCTTATTTTGGTTTAAAGTCTGCCGGAAGTGTAGTGTGCTTTGTCGACGTGTCTGTCTGTCTGTCTGTCTGTCTGTCTGTCTGTCTGTCTGTCTGTCTGTCTGTCTGTCTCTTCCCTTATATTTTATGAATGTTATGTATTTTTGTGGTCATTTAGAGAGAGATGACGTTGATGATGATAAAGATGGTGTGAGAGAGAGAGAGAGAGAGAGAGAGAGAGAGAGAGAGAGAGATAATGCTGGTGATGATGATGATGAGAAAGAGACAGAGAGAGAGACAGCCAGACAGAGAGACACACACACGCGAATGCCCTTCCCTCCCCCTACGCCTTTCCTAACTACAACCCGGCAGTTTCGGAATTTTTTTATTCGTTTCGATATTATACAGGTTGTAGAATTCAACACAGTGTTGTCTATATAATCATACCACGACTGCTTTGCATTATATACAGCAAAATCATTAAAAAAAACAAGACAAAAAAAAAAACACCCAAAGCAAAATCCGGAAGAGTTCAAAAGGTGTTCGAGTGTTTCAATCCGTGATAGTTGGCGTTGCCTCGCCGTCCAGAAAGGCCCTGCTATAAACTCGGAGCACGACCTAGGTGGGTCGGAGATTGTGATTTCCGAGTGTACAAAGAATGACAGAAAATTTAGGCTAAAACCAACGGGACAGCAGAGGAATGGTTGTTTAGAGTCGGAACTCATAATTTGATGTTTAAAGCTTCCAAAATCAACAGTTCGTTGAGTTCCTTTGTTTGGCCAATAATTTTAAAATCTTCATATTTTATGGTAGTTTTACATTTAATAATGTGAATCCTTATATAAGAAGTTTCTGGGTTAGATAGCTCACACCCAGTTTTGTAACTAACGCCCCGATGAGAATCGGCCCCGACCCTGAGAAGACGATGGGTAGATCCAATATATTTTCCCAGATTACATCTGGGACAAGTGTATTCATAAACGACGCCCTACGTTATCAAAGGCCAGAGCCGATCTTTAATCTTGAAGAGCGAGCCAGTGGTCTTAGGATTCTTAGGTATAAGCTTTAGATTTATGGCTCTAAAATGTTTGTGTACGATCTTAGTAAAATCTCTTCGAAAATTATCATTTAATAGATACAGGAAACTGGCTTAAAGAGGGAGCATGGGGACCTTAAAACATATAGGATGTTCAGAAAACTTTTTATTGAGTAGTTTACTTAAAATTTTAAAGAAGATCTTAGAAGGAAAGCTGTTATTAGAGAAGCACCAGAGGAGAAAAGTAATTTCATTGTGGAAGAGAGTCCAAGTAGAGGTAAGAGACATTCGCGCTAGAGCAAGGTATATACAGAGTTAAGTTAAAAGCTGAGAAAACAGAAACTATAAAAGTTGGAACCGAGACCAGTAAATATTTTCTTTCTATCAGTTAAGGTACTAAAACAGTAAATTTCCTTAGAGATCAGAATATCTACGAAGGCTAATTTTGAATTGTGTTCTTTTTCTATTGTAAAGTTAATATTATTACTGTAATTATTAGCAAATACAGGGACCTGCATCGCAGCGTATAATTTAAGTCTGTGGGTTGTAATTTTACCATTAAAATTGTTTTTAGCTTTTTCAACTGTTGGATCTTTTAATCAGCTCTTATTTTGTTAACTTTCTATATTTTATTTTCTAGAAAATCCCTGAAGATGTGGCGATGTTGTCACGAAACATAGGACTAAAACAAAACGCGTATCTCATCGTGTTCCTGCCCTTAACAGATTAAGGGCATCATATATATATATATATATATATATATATATATATATATATATATATATATATATATATATATATATATGTATATATATGTATATATATGTATATATATATATATATATGTATATATATATGTATGTATATATATATATATATATATATATATATATATATATATATATATATATATATATATATATATATATATATATATATATATATATATATATATATATATGTATATATATATATATATATATATATATATATATATATATATATATATATATATATATATATATATATATATATATATATATATATATATATGTATATATATGTATATATATATGTATATATATATGTGTGTGTATATATATATATATATATATATATATATATATATATATATATATATATATATATATATATATATATATATATATATATATAATAGGCAAATTGAGTAACGGAAAGGCGTTCTTTTTCTTTATCCATTTATTGTTACGCCGACGTTTCGTATCTCTTGATACATCTTCTAGGCTGAAAAAGCGATGAACTTAAACAGTACTGTGCATTAACACTAAAAGGTATACACGTTATGTACTTAACACCATGTTAAATGACAATTTAAAAAAAAAAAGGACAACCTTAAAAACACTCACAAGATATTAAAAAAATATTTTAAAAAGTATTTTAAAAAGGAACAGAACGGTAGAAAAAGACACCTACCTACACTGGTAGTGTAAAGCAAACTGACACAGACAAGCAATGCAAGGAGGGGAGAGAAGAGGGGGAGTATAAACAAAGAAGCTACAGCAGGTAGTTAAGCAATGAACAGCTGGGTGGAAGTTGATTGGTGATTAAGGGCAGGGACAGTTAATTTAATCATAATGGATTCAAGAGTGGTTAACTCTTCCACGTATCGGGTTCTCCCCACAATACTAAAATCCTTAGCATCTACATGTGTCTTACAAATTTTACTTTGATTCCTTACATTGGACTGCTCGGGATTGCATAATCGACAGCCTGTTCTAAAACTAACACCTTGATGAGAGGAGATTCGGACTTTTAGCAGCCTCCTGGTACAACCGATGTAAGTGCCGAGATCACATCTAGGACAATTATATTTATAAATCACACCGGAAGTAAACAAGGGGCTAATCTTGTCCTTGACATGGAAAAGAGATGCAAATGTTCGTGGGTTTATTGGGATTAACTTGAGATTGAGAGCGGGTAACTATCGGTTGAATTGCCTGATGCATTTTTTCCGAAATCTGTTGTCATGTAAAAAAGGGAATCTTGCATTCAAACATAATTTGGGGGCACTATGGACTAAAGGTGGGGGTTAAGTTTCAAACTAAGCAATTTGTTGAGAGCTCTATGGAAAATCACTGATGGGTAGTAATTACTCTTAAAATAATCATAGAGGATAATCACCTCAGCATGAAATGCGGACCAACTTGAGGTCAGGTTAATGGCTCTATGAAGGAGAGTGGTCAAGGAATTCATTTTAAAATTGTAAAAACACGAGCTATAAAATCCTCAATGATTATTTTAAGAGTAATTACTACCCATCAGTGATTTTCCATAGAGCTCTCAACAAATTGCTTAATTTGAAACTTAACCCCACCTTTAGTCCATAGTGCCCCCAAATTATGTTTTTATGCAAGATTCCCTTTTTTACATGACAATAGATTTCGGAAAAAATGCATCAGACTATTCAACGGTCTGAATCTCAAGTTAATCCGAATAAACCCACGAACATTTGCATCTCTTTTCCATGTCAAGGACGAGATTAGCCCCTTGTTTACTTCCGGTGTGATTCATAAATATAATTGTTCTAGATGTGATCTCGGCACTTACATCGGTTGTACCAGGAGGCTGCTAAAAGTCCGAATCTCCCCTCATCAAGGAGTTAGTTTAGAACAGGCTGTCGATTATCCAATCCCAAGCAGTCCAATGTAAGGAATCAAAGCAAAATTTGTAAGACACATACAGTAGATGCTAAGGATTTTAGTATTGTGGGGAGAACCCGATACGTGGAAGAGTTAACCACACTTGAATCCATTATGATTAAATTAACTGTCCCTGCCCTTAATCACCAATCAACTTCCACCCAGCTGTTCATTGCTTAACTACCTGCTGTAGCTTCTTTGTTTATACTCCCCCCCCCCTCTTCTCTCCCCTCCTTGCATTGCTTGTCTGTGTCAGTTTGCTTTACACTACCGGTGTGGGTAGGTGTCTTTTTCTACTGTTCTGTTCCTTTTTAAAATACTTTTTTAAATATTTTTTTAATATCTTGTGAGTGTTTTTAAGGTTGTCCTTTTTTTTTTTTTTAATTGTCATTTAACATGGTGTTAATTATATAACGTGTATACCTTTTAGTGTTAATGCACAGTACTGTTTAAGTTCATCGCTTTTTCAGCCTAGAAGATGTATCAAGAGATACGAAACGTCGGTGTAACAATAAATGGATAAAGAAGAAAGAACGCCTTTCCGTTAATCCAATTTGCCTGTTGTTTAAGTGTCTGCTCCTGTCTTCATATATATATATATATATATATATATATATATATATATATATATATATATATATATATATATATATATATATATATATATATATATATATATATATATATATATATATATATATATATATATATATATATATATATATACATATATTATATATATATATATATATATATATATATATATATATATATATATATATATATATATATATATATATATATATATATATATATATATATATATATATATATATATATATATATATATATATATATATATATATATATATATATATATATATATATATATATATATATATATATATATATATATATATATATATATATATATATATATATATATATACACATATATATATATATATATATATATATATATATATATATATATATATATATATATATATATATATATATATATATATATATATATATATATATATAATATACAATTATTGACGAAAACGTTATACCTCAAAGATAACGCGAAAGCGATGGGAATTACAGAGGAAGGCTGACCAGGATTTGACCAAGAATTGCTCGTGGTCGAAATCCGGTTCGGTCCTTAAAATATAAAACAAAACATCACCATAACACTCAGTAATAAGTGTGTGACAAGCGGCTGACATATTTATGATACTTTGTTTCTTATCATATATAAGGTATTTCTATCAAATTATTATTAAAAACAAAGAAACAATTAATAAGGAATTCACTATGACTTTGGAACGACTTACCCCCATCATGAATAGACTGGAGTATGAACAAGAGTTGCAATAAATTTTCCAGCTCTCTTGGTGGCCATGTGGATTAAGACTACTATCAGACATACCACACCCAAAGAGGCATGCGTTCGAATCCTGTTCAGGTAGTTGCCTTTGGGGGTATGGGTCCTTCGTGGCCCCATACCCGAAAGGACATAAAGTTATTATATGCATTATGTATGACGAACATATATAAGTATATATATAGAAATAATCAACACACAATCACTTGTGGAACGGAAATAAATTTCTGACTCACATCAAGATCGAACCCAGGTCTTTCAATTGAAAGGCAAGGGCGCTGCCCACTAGGCCATACTAGTCATAAAAGAAGTTGGAACCTGAGGGCAACTACACACAAGAAATTACCTGGGCAAGCTAACTGCTTGCATACCAGAGTGTTTTCCCCAACTTCCCGACTCAGCAATGACCCAATTGACAGCACTTCATTCGAATTATCCCTTCTGAGTGAATAAGATAGAAATAATCAACATACAATCACGTGTGGAACAGAATTAAATTTCTGACTCACATCAGGATCGAACCCAGGTCTTTCAATTGAAAGGCAAGGGCACTGCCCACTAGACTATGCAAGTCATAAAAGAAGTTGGAACCTGAGCGCCACTGCACACAAGAAATTACCTGGGCAAGCTAACTGCGTGCATACCAGAGTGTTTTTCCCAACTTCCTGACTCAAACAATGACCCAATTGACAGCATTTCATTCGAATTATCCCTTCTGAGTAAATAAGATAGAGATAATCAACACAGAATCACATGTGGAACAGAAATAAATTTCTGACTCTCATCAGGATCGAACTCAGGTTTTTCAATTGAAGGGCAAGGGTGCTGCCCACTAGGCCATACTAATCATAAAAAAAGTTGGAACTTGAGGGCAACTGGACCCAAGGAATTACCTGGGCAAGCTAACTGCTTGCATACCGCCGTGTTTTCCCCAACTTTCTGACTCAGCAATGACCCAATTGATAGCATTTCATTTTAATTATCCCTTATAAGTAAATAAGATAGAAGTAATCAATACACAACCACGTGTGGAACAGAAATAAATTTCTGACTCACATCAGGACCGAATCCAGGTCTTTCAATTTGCGCTGTTAGATACAGCAGGTATCTGACACATGCATTTGTTCTTTCTTGACCATGATCTAAGTGCATGGAGACAGTGTGATCTTCACACATTGAACCGGTGTTGTCACATTTCCGGGAAGAAGTAATTAAGTGAGTGCATATGCTTGTTGTATTCTGGAATGGTATATTATCAGAGGAACAGATAATCACATTGGACTTCATTTTGTGACTGGGTCTGATTTGTTTGTTGTGCAGTGCTGAAGGACCGCCACTGGAAGATCTGTTATTTGACACCACAGAACTGAGTAGCATAACTCATGAACACTTATCTTTTCCAGACATTATGTGGAAATACCCCATTGGTGTTGCAGTGAAATTCCTCTGTTCTCCATTATGAATTTTCCTGTTCTGTTCTCCATTGTGCATTTTTCTGTTTTGAATATTGATGTCATTTAACACTATTTCAGGTTTTAATATATATGTTTCTTTTAACAGGAATTCTGGGTTCGTCCTTTGAGGACAAATATTTTGGAAGTGGTGTGTATTTTAACATACTCTATAACATTTATTGTGGTCTCGAATAATTATGACCTTTTTACTTTGTTTGGTGACCAGGGTGTTAGTCACTAGTATTGGTTGGTCTAGAATCATTAATCTGAATGTTTGTGAATCAGAATTTCCTCTAGTGATGATTTCCATTTATAGGGGGTGGAACTCACTCCCTTTCATGGCCGTAACTTTTGCTGAATTACTTTCGTTAAATTTGCAAATAAAGTCTAGCTTTGCATCTCAGTGTTTAATTCCAGCAGGCCTTTGTTTAAGGATAGATTCAGTGAGAGGAGTTGACGGGAGAGAAAGAATTTGCTGACCCAGGGCCGGCCATTGCTACCGGAGAATCTTAGGAGTGTAAGATGATTGATGCTGTTCTTGAGACAGATGCAGTAAGAGATTATGACCCTATCTGACCTGGGGATAGGGTCATTAATAGTGGTTTGCAGCAGTGTTAGACATGTATAGATAGTTAAGTAGATAAGCAGATAGGGTTAGGTTATGCTTCCGAAGAGAAATATCTTATTAATACTGGTATTGGCGTCTCAGAATAGGGTTTTGATGGTTCAGTAATTCGGCTTACGAAGCTGTTGTGACACGCACTCGAGTCAGTCTTTCTCGAGCGCGAGTCTCTGTGTGTGTTTAATGATGCGTCAAAGGGTGCAAGGTTTTAGTGTATTTATATGGATTTCTGGGCTTTAGTTCATTACAATTGCGGTATCTGGACCACTTGTGTGCGGTAAAACAAGCAAAAATGCGCAAGTGTTCTTCTCTCTCTCTCTCTCTCTCTCTCTCTCTCTCTCTCTCTCTCTCTCTCTCTCTCTCTCTCTCTCATTCTTTGGTGAAGGGATTGTCACACTGTCAAGCAGAGGCGTACGTAAGTGTTATCATTTTTTCTATTGTTAATTTTAGTGTCAGACTGGAATATGGTTTTTTTGATGGCACCGCAACCAATTTTTGGGTGCTGGCTGTAGTGACGTCATTCCCTGAGTGATGTGTCAGTGACGTCATTAGTTGGGCGGAGTTTCTCACATTCGGCGCCATCTTATAGGCAGCACACTTGAATTTTGGGCATGGCATCGCCGTTCAGGGTTTAATAAAGGGAATATTTTATGATTGTATTATCTCTGAGGACTTTGATAATTGGGTAATAATTTATTTGACATTTGCTGAGTTACTGTGAGTAAACATTTCTTATGCAAGTTTGTATACATTTCTTAGATTTTCTTAAGAGTTTTTTTATAATTACACATGTACGTGTTTTATTTAGAGTACATAAGTGTGTGTATGTAAAGAGGGAAGCTGTTGCTGTAAGCTTACTTGGCAATCTTTGCCTTGACGACAGGAGAGGCGGACGTGTCTCTGAAGTTTTGAGCTCAGCTCTTTTTCTGTGTGCTTTGGCAGACCTGGGTTGGGGAGATAGGGGGAGTGGGGATATTGCACGGAAGGGGGGGGAGGAACGAATTCTTTTCCTTTCTCTCTCTCTCTCTCTCTCTCTCTCTCTCTCTCTCTCTTTCACATCCTTTTGCTCGAGTCCTGTTTTCTATATGTGAGTGAAGGTAGATTCCAATTCTCTTTACTTGAGGGGGGGACTGAGTGTTTTTAATGTTTGCCCTTGAAGACATGAAGTTCATTTTCACCTACTTTGAAGTCAACTGTGCAATCGGTCTGCCCCTTTTTCCACGTGGGATTTTGGATTTGATTGTAGGTTTAATTAATTTTGGATTTAATTGTGGGTTTAGTTAATTTGGATTTATTTATGGGTTTAATTTGCTTTGGATTTAATTGTGGGTTTGATTAGTACTTTCTTTTGATTTTTGGGTAAATTAATTATTAAAGTAACTGGAATTAACATTCTGGGTTTCTTACTGTGTGGGAATTCCTTCAGGGGTAAATTGTTTTCTTGTTTTTTCTGTGAGAGATGGTCCTTTCGTGGGACTTGGAAAATTTTGCATTGTGATCAGCCAAGAATAAGTTAACGGATTTATTTACGAAGAGGAGAGATGTGAAAATGAGGAGAGGAAATAATGATCAGAGATTCCTTAGGTCAGCCTATGGTTGTGTAGGGCGCGGAGATTCAGTCCGCAGTTTGAAGGGTTTGGTTGAAGCTCGGAATAGCCAAAGGTTGATGGTTGGCTTGAGTTCTCGGACCCCACAGGTTCGTTGTTTTAATTGTAATATACAGGGGCACATTAAGAGATTTTGCTGTGTTAAATGTTGTGGCAGCTATAGGAGTTATGGTCATCCTTGGTGGTCTTGTCCGTCTTGGACACAGTATAATGTTAGGCCTGCATTTCAGAATTTTGGCAGCTCAGGTAAGAAAGGCCCTCAAGGAGGCTTTCGAGGGGATCTTGTGAATGGCGAGTATGTCTAAAGACCGATCAGTTGTAAGGGATAACTGGATGGGTGTTTCTTGGGGTCAAAGCCAGTGGTAAGAGGGTTTGTGCATGGGATAAAAGTAAGGATTTTTATAGATACAGGCGCATCTATTAATTTGATGAATTGTCAGTTGTTCAGATCGATGTTTTCCGATCGTTCTTTGAAACCTGCTGAAGAGACAGTATGGGATGTTCAAGCAAATAGGTTACAGGTTTTGGAATATGTAGATGTAAATTTGTCTCTTGGGGGTAGAACTTTTACAGAACCATTTTTTGTTATATGAGGGGCTACGTTGGGGAATACTTTGTTACTGAATCATTCAGCATGTCTGAGACGAAAAATCTCGGTTCATTCAGGGGTATGAGGTATAACTGTGGGAATACCTGGTGTGTTTGTGCCTTATGAGGGGATGGATGTGAGTGCATTGGATATTGATGTATTGGGTGTACAGTACATGAGAATCTGCGGGTGGATGCTGAACATGTATCGGTGGGTAAGATGTGTTATAAGGGGGTTTTGTCGGATGATGTGGTTCTGGGTCCTGGTACGGTTGCTATGGTGAAAGGAGGGCATAAATCCAGACAGGTATATGTGGAAGAGTGTAGCGAGAAGCTGAAGGGGGTAGTGTGTACGAGTTCTGTAAACAACGTATCGAGTTCATGGAGGCATTGCTAGACTGTATTGATTCAGGTCGCAATTATCAGCAGGGTACTTATGCAATCAACTTCGTTGACTGGGTCGATGAAGATAATTCAGTGGCTATTGTTGGGTATTTTTGCAGTTTTTCAGATGCCGTTTTACAGGCTAGGAGGCACGTTTTTTATGATCATTTAGCCAATGCTGATTATAAAGAATG
This sequence comes from Macrobrachium rosenbergii, assembly GCF_040412425.1. NCBI lineage: Eukaryota > Metazoa > Arthropoda > Malacostraca > Decapoda > Palaemonidae > Macrobrachium > Macrobrachium rosenbergii. Next base: position 31,291,777 of record NC_089796.1, on the reverse strand, counting down.
TGCCGGGGGTGTGGAAGATGTTCTGGCTGAGTTTGCAGACACAGTAGCAATCAAAGGGGATAAGTTAGGATTAACAAATGTCTTAGAACACCAGATTCAGTTAGAGGACAAAACTAAGCCTATTTTTGTTCTTTCATATAGGATTCCTTTTAGGATTAGAGAATAGGTAGAGCAAGAGGTTAATAAGTGGGGGGAGGAAGACATTGTTAGGCCCAGTTCCTCGCCTTTTAATTTCCCATTGTTGGCAGTACCTAAGAAGGATGGTTCAGTCTGAGTTTGTGTGGACTTTAGGAAGTTGAACGAGAAAACCATTCCTGATCGCTACCATATGGCATGTTTGCCAGATTTATTTGTTGAGATTATGGGCAAGAATATCTATTCTTCAAATGATCTGATGCAATTGTATTTGCATGCACCGCTTAGCAAGGAGAGCCGAGAGTACACAGCTTTCTCTTTGCCGAAGGGACTTTATGAGTTCATGTGGATGCCATTTGGTTTATCAGGCAGTCTGACAACATTTACTAGGCTAATGAATACAGTTTTGCATGGCTTGTTAGGGAAAAGAGTCTTTTTATACAGGGATGATATCCTAGTTGCCATGGATTTGGTAGAGGAACATTTAGAGGTTCTTAGGGAGGATTTTAGGAAGCTTAGGTTAGTGGGTTTGACGATAAAGTTAACTAAGTGTAATTTTTTGAAGAGGCAGATAGTATATTTGGGTCATGTCATTTCTAAAGAGTGAATGATGATAAGGTTAGGGCAATTGTGGATTTTGCTACTTCCAAAAATAAGGAGATTTTGTCATTCTTAGGCATGGCTGGATTTTTCCATAGGTTTGTGAAGGGTTTTCTATTCTAGCGTCTCCCTTGACAGATGTCCTGAGGGACGATGTGCAGTTTGTTTGGGGAGATGGACAGCAAGTAGCTTTTCATAAGATTAAGATGCCTTAGTGAATCCTTGAAGTTTCCTGATTTGGTACGTCTTTTCATGGTATAGGGGCATGCCTCATGCAGAAGTTCGATGTAAGACTCCATCCGAATGCATTTTACAGTGGGAAATTTAAGGTGCGGGGTAGTAATCAACAGTTATGGTTGGTAGTCGACAAAGAGGCTTTTGCCGTGGTGTCTAGTATGATTCATTTTAAGATGCTTTTAATGGGCAATCAAGTAGAGGTTCTGATGGATTATAAGCCATTGTTGGATCTTTTCAATAAGCTGGATCTTTCACCAAAAAGGGTTAGGTGGTATCTGACAATCAGGGATTTTGATGCTAAGCTTAGGTATATAGAGAGTAGACATAATGTTGTAGTGGACACCCTTAGTAGAAGTTTTTCTGATGCAGATGGTACTCATGTATGTTATGTGTCTGGAGACTGCATAGACTGGGATATTAGTTTAGTAGAAGCTAAACAGGATGAGGATGAGATTTTGGCAAACACAAAAGCGTTTCTTAGAGGGGAATTAGATAGGAAACGTTATAAGCTGCCTTTCGCAGGGATTGAATTAGAGGGTAATTTGTTAGTTAGGAAGATTAGATACAGACTGAAGAATAGTGAGGATAAGGGTGATACGACGCAGATAGTTGTTCCTAGGAGTTTAGTACCTATGGTTCTGGATATTGTTCATTGTAGGTCTGGCAGTCCGCATTTGGGCATTGAGAAGACATATCAGGATATACAGGGACAATTTTTTTGGAGGAATATGCTTGCATCAGTGGAAGACTTTGTATGGGGTTGTCAAGTTTGTAATGCGTGTAAGCCAGGGTCGTTTCTTGTAAATTGGGTCCATTTCTGATTCCTAGCAGGCCTTAGGCCAGGGTCCATATGGACCTTTTAAGCAATTTCTGTGAATCTGGTTATGGCCATAGGCACCTGTTGGTGGTTGTTGACGAAATAACTAGGTTCGTAGAGATTTTCCGGTTGAAGCATAAAACAGTGGAAGAGGTGACAGTCGCATTCTTTAATGGGTATATTTGTTGTTATGGGGTTCCTGAGGTGCTGATCACAGACAATGGGAGAGACTTTGTGAACAAAATGTTAGAGTGTCTTGCTGTTGTAATTGGCATTCGGAATGCCACTATTATTCCCTAAAGACCAGAAGCTAATGGGCTGTTTGAACCAGCAAATAGGAAGGTCACTGAAGCTCTTCGGATGACCGTAGGTGGAAATGATGTAAATTGGGATCGATATATTCCACAGGTGCAGCATAGCATTAATTCCATGGTTAGTGATACCATTGGAAAGTCTCACATTGAGGTGTTATTTGGTTACCCAGCACAGGGTGTGTTCGATTTGTTGCCTATTCCATCGGTGGATGAGACGGTTAGGGTACTCGTGTCGACAGCAAAAGAGAGATATGCACGTCTTGCTAGGAATCTTGAAATGAAAATGCAGGATATGGTAGAAAGAAGTCATCAAAAGCCGGATAGTTAAAGTTTCTGTGGGAGATAGGGTATTTGTGAAAATAAATGTCAGGAATCAGTTGAATTACAAGCTAGGTCCTAAATTTGAAGGTCCTTTTTGGGTTGTCGAAGTAAAGAAGGGGAGTAGGTTTGTTGTTCTAGATGAGAACGCTGATGTGTCTCGGTTGACACATATATCTAAAATTAAAAAGACAGGTTAATGGGAATCTTATGGGTTAATTCCTGTGTTGTAATATGGTTATGATATTTTTTTTCTCTCTCTCTCTCTCTGTGTTTTTAATGGGTTTTAAATGGACGTGACTTGTAGCTGTTTTTAACTGGGGAGGACGTTGGTCCGTAGAGTTATACAAATCTTTAGTTGTCCGAGTCCAGTTTTTTGCTCTTGTGTGTAGCAATACTTAGTTGAAATTAAGTGCAAAATACCATAGGTTTTTTTTTGTTTGTTTGTTTGTTTGTTTTCTTTCCCGTTTCGAGATCTGGTATCTTATAGATTCTTTCTTTTGTTTTTATGCTGAAGTCTCATATTCACATGACTTTGGGAATCGTGGCATGGGCTAATTTCGTAGTGAGGTTAGGCTCATGTGTTATTATGTAAGAATATCATGATGTGTAGCTCTCATCTGATGCAATATCTTTGAGTATAGAGTTACAGAATGAAGTTCTGTTGCTTAGGATTGTTTTGTTTTTGTTTTGTGTCATTTGTATATTGGACGGAATTTGACTGGTCTGTTACGGGTTTGGGTAAATCAATTAGGGTTCAGGATAGGATTAGGAAGACTTTAATATGACTTCCAAATTTAGATTTTTCAGTCCTCTTCTAAAAGTTGTAAGAGGGCTGTGTCATTGGTAATTGTAGTTGTTATGATCATAGGAGGGATTGCTACTATGTCAATTGCTATTTTACTGAGAATTGAGCAGATATTGACAGTATTTGCTAACCAGGGTAAAACTTTGGTGACTTTACGAGATATTTTACCTCTCGGATGTTTAAAATTGCCTTTTATGAATTCAGTATACTGGCATGGTTCTCAGGTAATTTTTACTGGGAAGAATTGGTATGGGTAGTATCTTAAAGTTAGTGTACTTGATAGGGGGTTGATTGTGGAAATTCCAATTCATAACTTGGAATCGTTTCACAGTTTTATCATACTCCCTTTCCCTAGTGGGTTTAATGGTTCAGTAATAGTATGGGATAGTGAGAGGACTAGGTACCTTTTGGGTTGACTGTCGTCATGACCAACTTACGTGATACACCACTTCCTCGGAGCAGTTCCTCATGAATGACTTTTATGAACCTCAACTGATACAAGTTAGATATGGGGGCCGTCTATGTTACACCTGCAGGTTTCTATACCTGCGCCTTCGTGAGAGGATCCAGGGTGTTTTGGAGAGATGTCGGGTAGGACATCTACAAATCACCATCGTTGCTGGAAGGCACAAAGGATTCATGGGCTCTGCATTCAACATGGGCTTGTGCAGTCGCAAGCCGTTCAGCATAGTTGGATCGCCAGGAATTCAAAATGTGAAGGGAAGCATGGGCTTGTACAGTTGCAAGCCGTCCAGAATATTTAGACCATCAAGAATGCAAGATGTGAAGTGATGCATTCTACAATGTACTGTGTATCGGAATGACAATTGTGCATACGAGAAATAATTTTCGTATCTAGTGCATCTAGTTTGCTATGATTCTGGATCTGGCCCTTCCTGAACTTTTGATTGGACAGTCATCTACCTGGGCATGGGCACCCAGAGGTAAGTGGACCAAGCTCCTATTAAGTCTCTGATGACCTATGTGCTGGCCTGGCAGAGGCACATCTGCTGCAGGCGCATTTGTGTCGATGTTGGAGGTTTACACAGTTAGATACAGCGGGTATCTGACGATTGCATTTGTGCTTTCTTGGCCATGATCTAAGTGCATGGAGACAGTGTGATTTTCGAACATTGAACCAGTGTTGTCCTGGGAAGAAGTAATTAAGTGAGTGTGTATGTTTATTGCACTCTCTAATGGTATATTATCAGAGGAACAGGCAATCACGGGGGACTTCATTTTGTGACTGGGTCTGATTTGTTTGTTGTGCAGTGTTGAAGGCCGCCACTGGAAGATCTGTTATTTGACTCCATAGAAGTGAGTAGGATAACTCATGAACACATCTTTTCCAGACATTATGTGGAAGTATCCTGTTGGTGCTGCAGTGAAATTCCTCTGTTCTCCATAATGCATTTTCCTGTTCTGTTCTCCATTGTGCATTTTTCTGTTTTGAATATTGATGTCATTTAACGCTATTTCAGGTTTTAATATGTGATATGGTTCTTTTAACAGGAATTCTGGGTTTGTCCTGTGAGGACGAATATTTTGGGAGTGGTGTTTATTTTAACATATTCTATGACATTTATTGTGGTCTAGAATAATTATGACCTTTTTACTCTGCTTGGTGACCAGGGTGTTAGTCGATAATATTGGTTGGTCTAGCATCATTAAACTGAGTGTTTGTGAATCAGAATTTCCTCTAGTGATGATTTCCATTTATAGGGGTCGGAATTCACTCCCTTTCATGACCATAATTTTTGTTGAATTACTTTCGTTACATTTGCAAATAAAGTCTAGTTTTGTACCTCAGTGTTTAATTCCAGCAGGCCTTTGTTTGAGGACAGATTCAGTGAGAGGAGTCGACAAAAGAGAAAGAATTTGCTGACCCTGGGCCGACCATTGCTACCGGAGAATCTTAGGGGTGTAAGATGATTGATGCTGTTTTTAAGACAGATGCTGTAAGAGATTTTGACCCTATCTGGCCTAAGGTTAGGTCATTAACACATACAGGTATATATATATATATATATATATATATATATATATATATATATATATATATATATATATATATATATATATATATATATATAATGTGCATATATATTCCTTTTAGCAATGTAAAGGAGCCTCATATTATCTATCTCTCTTTCTAAGTCTCAACATGTGGGTTCAAGGGTTAATGTGAAATGTCTGGCTTGCAAAAGATATCTGTGTTTTCTAGTCTAAAACTTATACATAATCATCCTAACTACTTGAAAAAATAAAAAAAAAAAAAAGAGTGGCTTACGGAGTTCGTCGATCACTGTTCCATCCTGGATCTGAAATTAATGGCCTTTTCTCCTGAGATCCTTTCTTTGCGACGGATATTACGCGAGGTTTGTCTTTAGGTAATTATCCTTTGATGTCAATCACTTTGAATTAAAAAAGGTTCCTTCATAAAATGCGAATATAGTCTTTGAGCGATTTTCAGATTAATTACGATCTTTAATCCAACGTTAATCACCTTTCTTGACAAAAACCGGAATGACACCGCAGGTTGTTCAATGTCTGAGCTTAAATGTACCTCTGACAACTTTGTCCACATTCTGTGGGCCTACAGCAGAGGGGAATAAAGATTGTTTTGCCCTTTTCCTTTTGTTCATGAGATGAATTATGCTGAAAACGTTTCTCTCCAGAACAACTGCAAATACGTCTGGATTTCATGAAAATGGTTGAAGTAGTTAGTCAAGACAATTTGTCGCATTTCATTTGTCTATGTGAATTTCAAATGTAATGACCTAATGACCTAGTTTTATATAAGCTGAACCAAAAAATAACAATAGTGGAAAGCTGGTGAATTGAGATATTAAATCTACAATCATTAAAACCAACAGTAACGGCTCTAATACCACTACAGCCACGAGCAATATCAAGAAAGACTTTCCACCTGTGGCAGCATTTTACTAGTGACTCTTCCTGTCAAACCTTAAAACGAGCCTCTGTAACAAATACCACATTACAATTTTCACCTGATGAAGCTTCTCGTTCACATTTGGGTACTCTGTTCTGCGTTTTAGGTATCTTCCATATGAACGTGCTCTCTAATAATAATTTCAATGTTTTCATTGAGGAATCAATGAATGGGGAAAGCAGCAATCAATGAATTCATAAAGATAAACTTGTCTGCATGCTTCTAATAATAGTAAAATACACTCATTATCTGAAGAAAATAGATCAATAAATAAATAAAAATTTTTGAGGGAATAATAATAATAATAATAATAATAATCATAATAATAATAATAATAATAATAATAATAATATATTAATAATAATTAATAATTATTATTATTATTATTATTATTATTATTATTATTATTATTATTATTATTATTATTATTATTATTAAAAGTTAAGGTTAAAGTTGTTGGTTTCAGTCCTCCACAGGTAACCCCAACCCTCACCAGGTCGTCACTCATGGCAGTAACCATCCAGTAGACAGTCTCACCTTGACGGTGAGTGAACGCCAGACAGCTTTTTATCATAAGAAGAAAAAGAAGAAACTCCGGGGAGTAACCGAAGAGATGAATAGAATGACCAGTAAATGAAAATGAAAATAACACCATTTTTTCCGAGTCTCGCCATGCTGTGAATAGAACTTACCATACAACCGAGAGAAATTACAATAATTCCTTGAAGAGGAAACTTGGAGGAATTACTCTGCCTGAGATTGGCATCATCTACCTTTGGGTCAGGCTTGCCTTCCATTCCACCACTACTAACAGATAATGGTAGATTGGTTTCTGGCCCCAGGGAAAAGGCTGAACTACTTCATCGAGCTTTTGAAGCTAGGCAATTAGCTGAGGATGTCCCTCTCCCCGATACTTATCATCCTGAACCTATTCTTACAAAATTTGCATTTTGCTCCAGGGATGTTAAGAAAATTCTGGATAATCTTGATAGCTAGGGTGGAGAAGACCCTGTGGTCTCCCAAGGCTACTAGATTCTATAAGTTTTTATGTCAACGTAGTATCTGTGCAGATAAGCAAAAGCTTAACAATCCAGCGCCTGTTCCAATGAGTGGCACCTCTGCAGACTTTAGTAACTACAGGCCAATTTCTATACCCCCTGTACTTTCCAAGGTAGCTGAAAACTTATTTTTAAGCCACTATGTAAATATGTGGAATCTAAAGGATTGTTAGCTGATAGTCAATATGCATATAGGAAGCAGTTATGTACCTGTGATGATCTTTTAAACTCGACATGCCATTTGCAGGGGAACCTTGATAAATGTTTTGAGTGCAGAGTAATTCAAATAGATTTTGATGCTGCATTCAATTTAGTAAATCACGAAGCACTTATTTATAAATTCTAGAATCTCGGAGTGGGTGGATATGTTTCAGGATTACTTCAAGATTTCCACACAGGTAGGCAGCAGCGAGTTGCTGTGGACGGAATCTTAGTGAACTAAGACCTATTTTGTCTGGAGTTCCACTAGGTAGTTTTCTTGGTCCACTGTTATTTTTAATATATATACAAGTGATATGGTTGTTGGCCTGGAAAACAAGATTGTTCAGTATGCTGGTGATGCAACACTTGTGGGTGCAGTAAAATCTCCACTAATGAGAAATGAGGCAGTCCTCAGCCTAATTACGGACATGGACCGGATCAGTGAATAGTGTCGTCGGTGGGGTATGAGGCTGAACTCCAGTAAAACGAAAACACTGCTGATTAGCAGATCTCGTACAGACTTCCCACCCCATCCTCCTCTTCAGGTGGATGGAACTTTGTGAATGAGTCTGAAGAATTAACTATCCTAGCTGTAGCTTTTGACTCACATCTGACTTTTGAGAAACATCTAATGAAAGTTTCAGCAAATGCCGCACGAAAGTTAGGTAATGTTTTTAAGGCCTCATATTTTTATAACAGTGATAAAATCAATGAAACCTGTCTTAGGTCATTTGTGCTTTCTTTACTAGAACACTGTTCTCCGGTGTGGATGTCTGCTTCTGCCAGACAGAGTGGTTCGTGGTAGTAGGTTTCTGTTTCCTAATTGTAGCAGTTATGACTTGGACCATCCTCTTTATCACTTTTCGTAAGTTGTATTTCAACAGAGATCTTTCACACTCACAATTGATCCCTGATCCTCTTTATCTGCCGAAAGCAACCAGATTCGCTGAACAGCAGCACCAATATTTAGTAAATGCGCCTCGCTGTCGAACTTTTCAGTTGCAGAGGTCCTTTATTCCTCGCACCGTTGGACTGTAGAACAGCCTCCTAGAGGATGTCATGCAACTGGAACTTCAGAAATCTAAGCGAAGATACAATGCATTACTACCCTATTACTATTCTTCTTGCATTCTAATACATTTGTATCTATTTATTAATTTATTTTTTTTTTTCTTTTTTCAATAAGTGAGATCTCTTCTTTCTACATTTCCTTTTATTTCCTTTTACTTCTTCCTAATGAACACCATATTCTTTGGAAGCTTGGATTTCAAGTCGATGGCCCCTGTGGGCTTGTTCTATATGAATAGGCTTCATCTACTGAATAATAATAATAATAATAATAATAATAATAATAATAATAATAATAATAATAATAATAATAATAATAATATATGAAGGGAGTAGACCCTCTTTTAAAAATTTTTAATACAGCCATCCTTTTTAATAATAATAATAATAATAATAATAATAATAATAATAATAATAATAATAATAATAATAATAATAATAATAATAATAATTATGAATGAATCAGGCGCTAATAAAAGATACTGGACCTACAGTATATTTTTTGTGTAGTCTTCTTTGTAGCTGTGTACGACATAACAGGCAACTGAAATTTAAGTACCATGGACAAAAAATTACTTTTAAACTACGTGATATAACTTAGCATATAAGTGACTGCACTGTTATTACACATGACTCGTAATGAGGTGTTTATCCAATAATAATAAAGCTACATAAAGCATCTTAATGCTTATTCTAGTATACCAGGATGTCCACTGTAGCATTTGGTCGTAAGTAGAAGTTATCGTCCAAGGTGTTAGAGAGCCATCATTGCTTCGGATTAGTGAGTCATTGGTTAAAGTAAGGCAGAAAGTTCACCAGAAATTCTGAAAAAGTTCCATCATTCGTCCTCAAAAACTTTTCTCCTATCTTCTGGTGATGACTTTCAATATGCTTTCGTAATCGATTTTGAGCCTTATTTTTAACTACGCTTTCATTGATGCCGGGCGGGGGGCGGGGGGGTGTATTAGTTTGGGTTTCAAACGTAAGCATATTACCAACACAGGCTGCATCTTTACCTATGCGCACCCGTATGCAGTATGATAATGCATAAAGTATCACTAGTAGGACTAGTTTCCCTGCAGGGGTTGACATCAACTGATGTTTGAGCAGTCTTGCTGCAGTGTATGGCGCTTGTGGCGCAGGGGCGCCAGCCAGCCATCCCTTTCCCTGACCATCCTGTTTATCGACGTTCCCGTGAGGTTTTACGTCTGGGTATTAAATAAAGTTTCTACTGATATCCTTCAAAAATATATGCATGAAGGTCTCACAATCATACTAGCAATTATGATGCGTATTCAGTTCATAATTGTTGTTACATGTTTCTTAACAAACGATAATTGGAAAGATACTTTCAAGTAAAAAAAAAATGACATTATTTTTTCTTCTCTATGAATTGTTTTATGGTATTTTCGTTTTATCTTCATATATTATAATTGGTTGATCAACAACTTAAGGCCAATGGCTTCGCAAGTTTTGGCTTATGCAAGCCTGCTTCACTTACTATTTCTTATCCATTTTCTTTTATAATCATTTATTCATCATTCTAGATATTGCGGTCTAAAAATATCACGCGCTTGAGCAAGGGAATTGAGTAAAGACAATTTGATGATCTGAATTCTCGAGCAGCAACATAAGAATTCCTATCAGTTATGCAATACGCGATTAAGACGAGTGAATGGTGACCTTTCAGCTCTTCTGCACTACTTCTTGAAATTCGTTTCTTCTGCGTTTAGTTTCTTTTGTGTCTCAGAATGTGATAGTCTCCCATATCTTCAATCTTTTCAGTAAAAGTTTCATCTCCATATTTACATCCCAACATCGGCATATTTCTGCCCCTCATTTAGAGTTCACTCCGACCTCTCTCTTCTCTCTCTCTGGACACATTTTTCTCTGATGATTTTTTTTTCTCAACATAAATAAAACCTAATCCTTCCTTAGGGGAAGAAGGAATCCAAGGGGATTAATGACGGTGAAGGAGACGTTCTTGTCTCATAAATTTTCACAAATAATGCTCCAGGATCATTTATTCTTTTTGGAGACTTTCAGAATAACTTACTTGAGTCCCTATTATATATATATATATATATATATATATATATATATATATATATATATATATATATATATATATATATATATATATATATATATATATATATATATATATATATATATATATATATATAAAGTCACGGTCTTACAGCTGTGTAAGGGAAGGGATGGCTGTATTTATGATCTAGATAACTGTAACTGACTTACAAGGGGCTGCGATCAGGTGAACAGAGGAATGTAATAGTGAATATACTAAAATTATCATAAGGTTAAGGGTTGAAGGCAAACTTTACAATGTCCACTTAAAAAGGTATAATTCACTTAAAAATCAGAAGAGAAATGTTTATGGGAGCTATCAACGGAGCTCCGTGGCACTATTCAAATTACTTTACTAAATTTACAAATCACTAAGCAAAGAACTGCAACATGTGCAAGTGTTATCACTAAGACTTCTTAGGCTACAATGTGTTGCAAAGATGGGAGAAGATACTAGAATGTACAGGAGGGTTGCAGTAGTCAAGGCGGTAGCACACTGGGACCATTGTATATCTTGAATGGATATGGCACCTGTAGTTTGCAGGATGATGGCACCATTGACCTACAGGTAATTCCACACAACAGGTACTCGAAACACGGAATGGAATGACACTTATCTGGGAATAGGCAAGCAAACAGCAAGGCACTTGTATCGCCCTTTTACTGTATATTGGCACTTGTAATCAAAGCAAACTTAGAATTAACACTAGTTTTCCAAAATATTGAATATCAAAGTACCACAGTCAAAATCACACGAGTCTCTGAGGGAGAACCACAAACGGGTAGGCTATGGAAACAGGAGAACAGGTGGAAATAGGATAAGGCTAAAATGGTGAGGCCGAGCAATCAACTTCCAATCACATTACCTTAGTCTGCGGACAAGACATGAATGTGTGCAGAGCCAGGTTCCCATAGTAGGGCATCAGTGGAAGCTGTGTCGAGTACAGTCCACCACTGTGGATTACTGTATATATTACTGTATGTTTATGCATTCTCTGTTTCATGAACAATGACTCTTGCTAATGCATGCACATGATTCTGCACTCTGCACATGTGCATGATTATTCTTCTTGCTTCTCTTGGCACGAGTTGTACACCTCGCAGTACCCTCTCCGTGTATACTTGTTTGCTGTATGGAATAAAGCAACTTATGACTCGGGATATTATTTCTCCATCCCTGCAACCTTCAGTCTTCTCCTACAAGACATCATCACATATCGCCATGGCACAGTGAGTTAACCATCCAGCTTTTCAAGGGAATGCTGAATCCAGCACTCAAATCAAGCTGCCATTACCCCTCGATTGCCTGTGGATATTCTACAATAGCCTGTGGATATTCTTTGATTGCCTGAGGATCTTGCAGTGTTTGTGTGGTGTTTCTGAAGGACCTTACAGTGTTTGTGCAATGTTTGTGAAGTGCCAGTGCAGTGTAATATTAGTGCTTTGATTTTAGTGGGTTGTATTTCTCCTGTGCCCCTCCCCAGCCATGCAGTGGGACCCCATTACCCCATCCAGCTATGGAGCCCGAGGCACGTCCACCCACCATAATCATTAAGCACACACTGCCGACTTTTCGAGTCAAGTCAACCATCAAGGCGAGTGGCCGGACCCTTCTGATTGCCCACCCCCCAGGAATCCTCCCAGACCCGCTCCGCTCTCCCCCGCCTGCCAGTGTTCGCTCACCACACAGTGGAATTATTTACAGTGACTTTTATAATTAAAACTGTAGAAATTCTCCCTCATCTTTCTCCTCTTCTTTTAACTGTGTATGACACTGCTGAAAACAGTTCATAATGGCTTCTGCCTCACATCAAGACGAACCTGGGGATATACAACACGACCAGGACCCTGAGGACCACCAGTGGCCTTCACACCCAGTCTCACCAACAGACCGTCAAACCTCACCAGGTTTTACAATGCTGCAACCCTGCCTTTGCTCTCACCGCACCTGACTTTACTGCCTCCCGCAACTTCAAATGCAGAATGAAGGCTCCTCATCAAATACCTTGAGGAATCTCGACAGGCTGAGTTGGCTGCACGTCGGAGAGAGGAGGAACAACCTTGGAGAGAAGAGGAATAATGTCATCACGAAGAGGATCTATGCTGCCAAGAGGACAATTTAAGAAGAGAGGAGGTAGCACAACGTTTCACCGCCCTGTTGCAGCTACTTACAGTTAACCCTGTCCAAGAGCAAGCAACACCAGAGGACTCGCAACAAATTCCTACACAACCCTCAGTGCCAATGCCCACCCAGACACCACCCCCAAGAAAGCCATCGCCCAGGCCCCGCCGCCCTTTACATCCTGACACTACATACCAGGTGTTTAGGGAATGGCGTATACGCTAGGGTGACTACAGCGTGATGGTGGACCTAGGGGCATTGCCTACCAGGAAGCAGTTAATACAACTTCGTATGTGCCCTAGCTTGGAGACACAAAGGATACTTGAACACACACTCAACGTACCACCAGACATGGATCGGAGTGTGGACGAGGTCTGGAATGTTCTCCAGGAACATATTAAGAACCTGCGGAATGAAGCTCTACGACACAGGGACCTGCTTTCCTGCAAACAGAGGGAAGGGGAAAGCTTCAGTGATTTCTACGCCCAACTGAAGCATGTAGCAGAGGAAATCAATGTCTGTCCTGGCCATTCTGCTGCTTGTGAAGTGACTCAGCTGAAGATGATCATTATCATGGGAGTCAGGGATGAGGAGCTCACCCAGAAACTCATTGCCCTGGATGCTACAGCTCCACTGGCCACCATGGTCAACGAATGTCGCTCCTATGAGGCCACACGAACAGCCACCAACGCCATACATGCCCCTCCTTCTAAATTGTGTGCCTTCTCTACTTATAAGAAAACCAAAAGACATGGCAGCAAGGCCGCTACCGTGCACCCAACCCCTAACAGGGACACTTCATGCCTTTCCTGCATAAGAAAGGATGGCTTTGCAGACAAGTGCCCAGCCACCGACAGTGTATGTGGCAATTGTAGTGGTAAGGGACACTGGTGCAGGACCTCAAAGTGTCCTGGCCAACAAAGCCACATGCAGACATTGTGGCCGAGTGGGCCACTACAACAACTGTTGCCAACAGCAGATGAGTGCCAAGCAAGGCTGCCTGCCCAATATGCCACACCCCCTTCTAACACGTCCTCCAACTGTCGCAAGGTCAAGACCCTTTCCACAACAATTTGCCCCTCACCGCTGCCCATATCCCTCACTGTCACCTATAGGGATGAGACATACAAGATTATGATGCTGCATGACACAGGAGCTGATATATCAGTGATGGGCCACCAGCACTTGGAACTTCGCATTCCCAGGACTGAGCTACAGCCTCCTGCCACATCAGTGACCATCACAGCAGATGGGTCAAAGATGACACCAGCTTTAGGTACTTTTAAGGCCACCCTGTCATTGGCCAAGCAGTCCTGCCTTGCCACGATTCAAGTCCATGAAGGCGTTCAGATGCCACTCCTGTCCTATGCATCTGCAAGGAGTTGGCCATCATCCCACCAGGCTTTCCATGGCCCATCCTACAGGTCATCCACAAAGTTGAATGCACAAGTCTCCCGACCAACCCACCCTTTGCCCACACCCTTAGCTCCTGTCTGCACTGTTGACTCCACCGCCAAGTTCTTCACCACCGTGGACGCTCTACATGGCTACTGGTAGATGGAGCTAGTAGAAGAGGACCGCCACCTCACCACTTTTATTACACCTTACAGGCGCTTCCAGCATTGCCAGGAACCCATGGGCTTCGCTGCCACTGGCTATGCTTATTGCTACTGTGGTGACCTGGCTCTCCAGGGCATGAAGAAGTGTGTCAAGGTTGTCAATGACACTCTCATCTTCGATGACAACCTACTGACACAACCACAGGATCCATGAACTGCTCACCCGCTGCCGCAAACACAGCATCACTCTCAACAGAGACAAGTTCACAGTAGCAGAGCCCGAGTGAATTTCTGTGGCTTCACTCTTTCTGAAGAAGGAAGTGCTGCTAATCCAGGACAAGTTGCTGCTCTACAAGACTTTCCAACACCGTCCAACCTGACAGACCTACGTTCCTTCATGGGCTTAGTAAACCTGTTGGCAGAGTTTACCCCAGATATTGCCCTGACTGCACAGCCCCTTCGCCCACTCATGAGCCCCAAGTGCCCTTTTATGTGGACACCAGACCATGACCAGGCCTTCAAAGGCGTGAAGCAAGCACTCTCAATCCCGTGCACCAGTCAGCTACCCGACCTCTGAGGACATGAATGGCTGCGCTGAGGTAACAGCGCACATCAGGTCAGTCATCAACGCTGTAACAGCTTCCCTGGACAAGGATGCCCCAACCATCGACACCGACGGAACCCTGCAGGACATGTCGATAGCAGCACAGGCCAACCCCACTTATGTTCGCCTTCGTGATTGCATCAGTTCCGGGTTCCCCACAAATTGGTATGACCTGCATGCCTCCCTGCTACCATACTGGAAGCTGCAAGAAGCTCTCTCTGCTGATGGTAACCTCGTACTTTACAGAGCAAGAATACTGGTTCCTGCAGTTCTACGTCGCCACATACTTGCCAGACTCCACGACAGCCACCAAGGTGTTGAGGCTACCAAACATCTGGCTCAATAAACTGTCTTCTGGCCTGGGATAGACTCGATCATCACCAACACCTTCGCCGCCTGCGAGCCCTGCCAGGTCCTGCGTCCCAGCCAACAACTTGAGCC
>NC_089796.1:31263954-31271454 GCF_040412425.1 Macrobrachium rosenbergii | reverse complement strand
TGCTCCTTTTTTTTTTTACTTTATATTATTATGTATTTTAAAGTTTTGTCAATTATATATAACTGTTTTAATACTTTTAGATTTAGTCAATCGGTATAGTTTTCTTACTGTTTCTTTTTTATTTTTTATGTAATTCCATACATAAGTGATCCTGATGATGGGAAAAGTTACGTATTCCCGAAAGCTCGGCTGTGCCTCTGTTAATTTCTAAGAAATAATAATGTCTGGAATTTTACCACGTCTTCTGGCTATCCTGTTCCTCCTTATATATATATATATATATATATATATATATATATATATATATATATATATATATATATATATATATATATATATATATATGTGTGTGTGTGTGTGTGTGTGTGTGTGTGTGTGTGTGTGTGTGTGTGTGTAAAATCTACAAGGAGATGAAAGTGATATATATATATTGCTACATCTTCCAAAGCATCCCAGATACCAAACACTTAATTCAAGCCTGAGAAATAAAAATACAGTGCATTACTTAGCACTGCCTGACAAGGAAGGGTGAAAGAAATATTGGCCCCTCCTTAAATCCATTAATTGCACTCTACATATCTCCCCAACTTTCTCTCTTTGACATATGACTATGGGAAGCCCTTTGTTTTCAGAACACAAGGCCAGGAGGAGATTAATTTCTGGTGAGAGGCAGAATAAACCAGATTAAGAGAGAGGTGCGGATCCTGTAGGAACACCTGGAATGAGCTCATCACGAGGCGATCCGTGATTCAAATGGTACGCGTACATAGAGGGACGACACTAACACCATTTGCCTGAGGAAAGCATCATAATCCCTGACCTGGGGTCTTAAAAGGCCTGGCCAAAGGAACAAGAAGTTATAAACCGATCTAGACGCCCTTTGCATTCCTGCCTCCTTCAGAGCCCCATGCCTCTACCACGTGGTCCTATCTTGTAGGGGGCCTTAGTATTCTTACCACTGAAGCCTTTTAGCCCTCCTCCACTGCCATTACCCTCACTGAAACCACCTCTTCTATAAGGTAAAGTGATCCGTTGCAAAGGTTCTTTTCATTCAGTCACACTGTTTTAATTCTTGCCCTATACTTCCTATTTTCATTTCTAATCACCAGTATTTCCATATTAACCTCCCCTTGTTAAAGGAGTGTTACGAAAATTCCAGTATTTGGGTAATTACATAAAATCGTGTGTTCACAGCATCCTTGGCACCCTCCATGCACCGCCATGTCCTATCCTTATTTTACTGTGTCCTTGCTGACCTTTAATTCGAAGATCTCTCTGTTTACAGAGGGATCCTTAGCCATGGAATTCTTCCTTGATCATTCCTTGGCCTTCGTGAATCCCATGAAGCCCTTATCAGCATCGTCACATAGACAGATATACCTTCAAGTGTTCATAGTTATAATTAATCTCTCAAGCGTTACGTGGCTGTTTAGTTAATTTTACCTTCTGATTGGGCATTTAATGTAAATATAAGTAACCTTAAACTTACCCTAAAGTGTTTGCTTACAAATGCCTTCTGAGTAGAGACCTCAGCTCAGTTATATTCCCCCTTTTCCTTTTTTAATTTTACGATTTCCTGAATCAACAGCAGTCAGATATAAAAATATTGGGGTAAATAACGAAATCATTCATCTAGAATCTATAAATGGCTCATGATAAGCATTTCCCAGGTAAATATATATATATATATATATATATATATATATATATATATATATATATATATATATATATATATATATATATATATATATATATATATATATATATATATATATATATATATATATATATATATATATATATATATATATATATATATATATATATATATATATATATATATATATATATATATATATATATATATATATATATATATATATATATATATATATATATATATATATATATATATGTATATATATATATATATATATATATATATATATATATATATATATATATATATATATATATATATATATGTATGTATGTATGTATATATATATATATATATATATATATATATATATATATATATATATATATATATATATATATATATATATATATATATATATATATATATATATATATATAAATATATATATACATATATATATATATATATATATATATATATATATATATATATATATATATATATATATATATATATATATATATATATATATATATATATATATATATATATATATATTATATATATACATACATATATACATATATATATATATATATATATATATATATATATATACATATATATATATATATATATATATATATATATATATATATATATATATATATATATATATATATATATATATGAAATTTTTATCACACCGTGATTTATATACAGTTATGAAGCTACAAATGTCGCTTAATATTAAATTCACGCTTCCTCAGGAATATCTCCCATGGAGAATTATCACCGAAGGGGAATTTATATCATTGATAAATGGATTGGTACGTCTTTTGATAGAACAGTGGTAACGTCAACTGGAGTCGCTGGATAAGGTCTGTCTAGGGTTCGTGTCCTGGCGGTACCAATCCATTTATCGCTGATATAAATTCTCCTTCGGTGATAATTCTCCATCGGAGATATTCCCGAGGTAGCGTGAATTGATATTAAGCAACATTTGTAGCTTCATGATTGTATATATATATATATATATATATATATATATATATATATATATATATATATATATATATATATATATATATATACACTGTAAATTAAAGCCTTGAGTTCTGCCTCCCAATGAGACGCTGTTTGGTTACCCAGCGCGGGGTGTGTTCGATTTGTTGTCCAGTCCATCGGGTGATGATACGATCAAGTCGCTTGTAGGTACCGCGAAAGAGAGATATGAGTGCCTTGCTAAGTATCTTAAAATGAAAACGCTAGACATGGTAGATAGGAGCAACGCAAAGCCAGATACAGTTAAAGTGGCTGTTGGAGATAGGGTTTATGTGAAGATAAATGTCAGGAATCAGTTGAACTATAAGCTGGGCCCTAAATTTGAAGGTCCTTTTCCTGTTGTAGAAGCAAAGAAGGGAAATAGATTTCTTGTTCTGGATGAACACACGGGTGTGTCTCGGTTGACACATGTATCTAAAATTTAATAAATGGGTTATCGGGAATCGTATGGGTTAATTCCTGGGTTGTGATGTAGTTATGATCATTTCGTTTTCTTTTTTCCTCCTTTTTTTCTCTGTTTTTTTTTATTGGTTGTAAATGGGCATGACTTGTAGTTTTTCTTTAACTAGGGAGGACGTTAGTCCTTAGAGTTATACAAATCTTTAATTGTCTGAGTTCAGTTTTTGCTCTTATGTGTTGCATTACTTAGTAAGAATTATGTGCTGAATACAGTAGAGTTTCATGGATACAGGAATTTCTTTTTTTTTATTTGATTTTTGTTTGATGGATAGCATCTGCGGTTAGGGACTTCATTGTTCGCATTTGGCATTAGTAATTTGTTGTTTTGAGTTAATGGTTCGCATTCCCATTACTTTTGTGAGTCGTAACGTGGCCTAATTTCATAGTGAGGTTAGGCTCCTGTGTTATTATGTATTATGATGTAGAGTTGTGGTCTGACGCAATATCTTTGAATATAGAGTTACAGAATACGGGTTTGTTACGTAGGATTTTGTTTTTTGGGGGTGATAATTAACATATCGGACGGAATTGGTCTGATCTGTTACAGGTTTGGGTTAATCGCTTGGGGTTTAGGATAGGATTAGAAAGACTTTAATATAGCTTCCAAGTTTGGGTATTTGGATTTTCCAGTTCTCTTCTTGATTAAGAAGGCTGTGCCGTTGGTAATTGTAGTTGTTATGATCATAGGAGCAATTGCAGTATGTCAATTGCTATTTTGCTGAAGAATTGAGCAGGTGTCGACGGTATTTGCTAACTAAGGTAAAATTTTGATGACTTCACCAGGTATGTTACCTCTCAGATGTTTAGGATTGCCTTTAATGAATTGAGTATATTTGTAGGTTAATCGGGTATTTTTTTTTTACTGGGTAGAATTTTTGTGAATAGTATCTTAGAGTTAGTGTGCCTGATAGTGGGTTGATTGTGGAAGTTCCAGTTAGCAACTTGGAATTGTTTAACATTTTTAACATATGACTTTTGCACTCGTAGTTTTAATAGTTCAGTAATAATGTGGCATAGAGAATAGACTAGTTACTTTTGGAGTTGACTGTCGATATGACCGACTTACGTAAGACACCACTTCCTCACAGCAGAGCTGTTCGGAATGTCTTCTATGAGCCTCAACTTATACAAGTTAGATATGGGAGCCGTCTTCGATACGCCTGCAGGTTGCTATGCATGCACTTTCCTGAGAAGACCCAAGGTTTTGGAGAGATGTTGGGCAGGACGTCTACAAATCGCCGTCGTTGCTGGGAGACATCTGTTTGGCGCAAAGGATTCGTGGGCACCGCATTCAACATGGGCTTGTGCAGTTGCAAGCCATTCAGCATAGTTGGATTGCCAGGATGTTAGGATGCGAAGGAAACCATGGGCATGTGCAGTCACAGGCCGTTTAGCGTAGTTGGATCATCAAGAATGCAAGAATTCAAGTGTTGCGTTCCGTAAAAGAACTGATTTTGGAATAACACCTTTGTTACGAGACATATAACTTTCGTATCTAGTGCAGTGAGTTGGCTATGATTTTGGAGTTGGCCCCTACTGAACTTTCGATGGGACAATTATCGTAATTGGACGAGGACGTCCAACGTAGGTGGACCGAGCTCCTGTAACAATCACGAAGGTGACCTTTAGAAAAGAATTTGACGATCTAGTGGGGCACTTCCGCTAGCAGCGACGATGATGCCGGTGGCGAAGAATGTCTGACGTGTGCATTTGGGATCTGATGCATGCATTTGTGCTTTCCTGGCCATGATCACGTTTGAAGCGCATAGATACAATGTGATCATTCGATCATTGAACTGATGCACAGGAAATGTGCAATTTCCCATGACATATAACGAGAGGAACACTGAGTCTCTCGGGTAGAAACTGCTGTGAACTGTAATCGTGGAGATGTGTTGTTAAATTGATGTGTAGTCATCAAAGAGCATACCAGTGGGAAAAATGTTAATTAAGGACATAGACAGTGAGTGCCAAACTCATGAACTTTATATATTGTTTCTTTTTCAGACACTATCTGGAATACCCATTTTACATTGCAGTGAAACTTTCTGTTATTTTATTATGCATTTTTCTCTTTTAAGTGTTTATTCCAGGATTCTACAGGAATTTCGAACATTGTCCTGGAGGACAAATGATATGGAAGTGGTGTATTTGACTCTTACATTACGATATGACATTTATTGTGGTCTGTATGACCTTGTTACTTTGTTTGTTGATCAGGGTATTAATCACTAGAATTGTTCGGCGTGAAATAATTACTAAACTGGTTTGCGAATCAGTAGTTGGGTCTTCTATTGATAGAGAGTGCGAATCGCTCCATTTCGTAACCGTAATTTTTGCTGAGTTACTTTCGTTAAATTTGTTAATAAAGTCTAGTTCTCCATATTAGCCTCTCATTCCATTGGGCCTTTGTGTAAAGATAGGTTTAGAGAGAGGCTTAAGACGAAAGGAGATGAGTTCTGCTGACCCAAGGTAAGGCCACGACTACCAGTAACATCTCAAGAAAGGTGAGATGCTAAAATTTGCTCTAAATAGATACTTCAATATAAAGACTGCCCTGAAATCCAGGCGGTTAACATATATATTGTAGCATATATATATATATATATATATATATATATATATATATATATATATATATATATATATGTATATATATATATATATATATATATAATTATTATCACGTTTTGTGCAGTTTATTTTATATCACACATTACAGGTGAAAAATAAGAGAGACCAGGGTGTGGGTCTACACCCCGTCTCTTACTCTATATATATATATATATATATATATATATATATATATATATATATATATATATATATATATATATATATATATATATATATATATAAATATATATATATATATATATATATATATATATATATATATATATATATATATATATATATATATATATATATATATATATATATATATATATATATATATATCTATATATATATATATATATATATATATATATATATATATATATATATATATATATATATATATATATATATATATATGTGTGTGTGTGTGTGTGTGTGTGTGTGTGTGTGTGTGTGTATACCCACTGTAAATTAAAGCCTTGAGTTCTGCTGGCAGAGATTTTTGAGATGATATTGTACGCATACAGGTAGGGTTTACCAGCTCTGACAAATTTCAATAAGGACAATAATTAGAAATGTAGCCATATTTTTAAAATTAAAAGTTTAATGTATCACATGTTTGAATATACTTTACCATACCTTTACACAAGTTTCTAGTTTTTAAAAGTTATATTTAGTTTCTGACTTTTGGCAGACTTCAGCAATTGTGGATCATGTTTTATTTTTCCGAAAATTCCCCGACAAGTGTCTTTCAAGTTAAAATGTATGAAAGTTCACTTTTCTTTAGTTCTATAGCATCTGTTTCTTTCATTCATTTAGATGACATTACACTAAAAATGTGTTCTGGTATGCTGATGTTTCGGGGATTAAAAAGCGCAAATGAAACTTCTTTTAATTATATTGACATACTTATGATTAGCACTTTTAAAACCATGTGCCATTTGTTGCTTGTTGTTTTGCATTCTGCAAACAGTTCAGAACTTTTGAATCTTGCTGAAACTTTCTTGGATGTGAAACTTCACCAAAAGTTATCCATGTCCCAAATTAAGCCTGACTTTCAACTTCAAATCTTCTACAATTTCTAAAACTTCTGATATTTTGGAAGAATATCTTAAAAAACTTTCCAAATTTGATAACTTTCCAAATGTTGAATTTTCATCAGTCGATTCTTTTTTTCCAAATATGTTATTGATGACAAAAATAATCTAAAGTCTTCAGTTGTCCATTGAGCTTCAGTAGTATCTACATTTTTAAGAGGTTGGTGAACTTGAAACCAAGAATTTTCTCATATCAGGTTTTAACAACATTTCTTAAATCTGCCAAAATAATGAGAAACATCTGCTGCTGAAGTTTCGTTCTTCTCCAGTTCTTGAACGGCCGATTTAAATATCTCTATAACATGCTGCGAGAATAGCAAATAAATTTCAATAAGCTGAAATTTCTGTAGAATCATTATCTATTCTAAGAAGTTGAAGTAATTGTTTAGAGCAAATCAGTTGGTCGCTCAAAAATAAGAACTTAAAACCTTTCCAGAAAGTAAAGTCTTTCAATGCATGGCTGCAGGGATAGCCACCTGAGTGGGTGCATGTCGAAGAATTTCATTAAATTCTGTATCTACAAACAAATAAAACTCTTTTAGGTTTCGCGTCTTTGTGACATTGAGAAATGGCCATAAATTTCAGGACAAT
>NC_089796.1:31238954-31258954 GCF_040412425.1 Macrobrachium rosenbergii | reverse complement strand
CGTCTAACGTATGACTGAGCCCTTGGTTCTCCCTTACAAAGGATATATGATCCAGCCCAAATATCTTGGAACTCTCGAGAGACAGTGATACAAGACTCTTGCTCAGGGAGTTCATACGTTCGGTGGTCATGTGAGAGACTTGTATGAATGAACAGGACAAAAATGTTGCAGTTCAAGTGCTGTATTTCTAAAAAAAGAGGACGAACGATTTTTCTTGAATTAAGGGTTACAATTAAAGTATAAAGCTAGAAAAGTTGTAAAGCTTGGTGGAGAGAGACCCAAGGGAACGTATCAAAAGCAAAGGTAATGTAATTGGGGCAAAAGAATATTTAAAAAGAACCTTCAGTAATGGTTCTAATGGGCTTTACAAGGCATACTGTGCTTAGCCCACCACATCTAAGAGTACAAAAACGTGTAGCTACATCTATATTTGTTCATTCTCATAAAACGCATTTCTAAAAGAAAACAATAGTTCTTTTATAATGGTTCTTAGGGATTTCTTCCCTAAAACCACGAATAGACTTCCCGCTGAGGTGCAACAGGACTAAAGTAATGAAATATAGACTGAGAAATATATGATGCTTTCATCATGGGAATGACAATAGGATATGAAATCTAAACTGAGAATATAGCCACGAGGAAAATAAAATAACGCAGTACCAGCTCTTTCACTTTTACTTTCAAACATTTTCAAGCAAACTGCATGCAGTTGAATAACAGATTACAGAGAACAATCGACTTTACAGACAACTACACAGCACTGAAAAACAGGCAGTGACTTATGTTCTCCTGCTCACATTTTGGATGCTTCTTACAATAAAGCAGTGCAGACATCTTACAATTAAAGTGATAGGAAGAAAGAACTACCTAAGATTACCGTTGGTTTGCCTTATTTCATTAACTTTGGGTCAATCATATCATTGGTGAAGATATTCAATGTAACTGTAATCTTTTCATATAATAAAACTAAAAAACAATGCCCCAAGTATAGAACCCCAAGTACAGACTGTGTGATTCATTCCATTTGGATCAGAGAGCTAAGGCATCAAATGCAAAAAATTAGCTAGAATAAATATTCATTTAGAACTGGTCAAAGGAATAAGGCTGTTTTTGTGCACCAACGTGAAAAATCACAAAGGACTGACTGATCTCATAGCAGTACATTAAGATGTAAATATCTCCTTGGATCTGCTTCAATAAAACTGATAAAGGAAAATAGAAATTCATAGACTCTTGACCCCATTCTGCAAAAGATGACTGAAAGTGACTGAATGGAGAAACAAGCAAAATGTCAGTAACCTAAGTTGATGTCCCTGGCCTTCCCTTTTTTTATGTATATATTTGAATTAATCCTACACAGATACTCCTTACATGAAAGAGCTATCCAAATGCATTGTAATATCTTGTAATTTTTTGTTCCATTTCTGTAAAGCTGGATCTTTTAAGTAATCATTTCTCGACCTTCATTACTTAACTTTCTTTATGCATAGTATATATATATATATATATATAATATATATATATATATATATATATATATATATATATATTATCTTTATATATATATATATATATATATATATATATACTATATATATATATATATATATATATATATATATATATATATATATATATCACGTGTCCGATTAGGAGCATTTTTATTTCTCACCTGCAAACTTCTCTAGGTGTAGATTTCCCCCTTCAATTCTTTCTGGAACCAGCTATCATTGGACTGAAATTATCTTAGATTACTGGTATCTCTCAGAAAGGCGTAATAGAGACAAGTTCTGTAGTTTCTTACTTCAATGACTAAAGTAATTACAAATTCAAGTACAAATTACAGTTACAGTAAAGATAAGCAGAAATCACTCTTTTAAACAGTTCAATTCATTCTGTTTAGGGAGCGCAAGCAAGGGAGATATAACTCTCCTGAGTGGATGTCACTCAAATCTGCTACTCTCCTCTGCTCCTCTGTCTCTGGAGCCTGGTTTCTTGTTATCAGCAATCACTTACCTCCCGCTAGTTTCTTATTGGAAGGATTTATCTGCAAGGCCTCCCCTCAAACAGTTGATTGGGAAGAACTTTAGTGGGTGTGGTTCAAATCTCTCCTTAGAGGACTTGATTGAAATGATCTTAGGAGGGTGTAAAAGACCCTCCTAGAATGTTTGATTGGAGGTGTTGAAGTACATCACTTTGTCCAGACCCCAATTTCCTAAAATTTCCATGAAACGCGTCTCTATTGAAGGCAGGGTTATAGAGATGGCTGGGGTTCGCTTTTGTTGGCGGTGCTGAATCATCACTAAGTAAGCTAAATCGCGAGGCCACAGTTTCCAAATTTTACGATCGGTTTTATGGCCCTGGGCGTGATATACTCGCTCATTGTTTGAGTTCATGGAAAATGGTTTATATTGGTCAGCACTTCTTAGCTTCTCAGGCGAAACAACCTAGGCATTATCATTGTTCTCGCTCTCTCTTTCTCTCTATTCTCTACATTTCTCTTTCCCTCTCTCTCTCTCTTTTCTATTCTTTATGTTTCTCTCTCTCTCTCTATTTCTTTTCTACTTTCCCTATTTAATTTTCCTAACATATATATATATATATATATGTATATATATATATATATATATATATATATATATATATATATATAATATATATATATATATATATATATATATATATATATATATATATATATATAAATATATATATATATATATATTGATGTATGTATTAAAATAATCACAGTTCCACTGTGTATATATATATTCAAGTACTACTCTTGCATTTCAATGAATGGATGAATTAGATTTCATATTCTTTAATTTACAAGGACTAATTTACTAATGACGAAGGTGTTATGGGGAAAGGCACAAAGACAAATACTGGAATAAAAAAGAAAATATGTTCGTCATTCCAAACAATAATATCATTAAGGTTTTAAATCAGAAACTGAAAAATATTAGATTAGTCGGAAATTATAAAAACAACATTCGGAAATAGGGTAACCAGAAGTAAAATGCCCACTGGAGGGAAAGAGAAGAGGGGCGGGGTCTACCTAGCACCCTATGACAATTGTGATAAAGTATATTTGGTCGGAGCGGCAAACCGAGCAAGCAGAGAGCAAACCACCATAAACAGAACATTTGATACCATAGGAATCATAACCACAAGAATGATTTGGAAAACGGATTTCGTATACAACAATAAGAATAAAACAACGAGGGTGATCGTAGCTAAGAACGCCCTCATCAGCTGCTATGAAAATACGATGGAGGGCAACATAGGTAATAATGTTGAGAACAAGATCACTTGTGAAATTATACACCAGAGTTTTAAGAACATAAGAAAAAGATGGAGAGTAAGGGTATAATCCCGAACACCGAAGGATTAAGCTTACAACCAAGTAGATTAAGAAGAATGCAGGGAAGGGTAGGAGGAACTGAAGATCAACGAGCAGGTCATCTCAGGGATTAGATTAAGGAAAACAACATATATTGGGAGGACCATTTACATATCGAATAATAAATAATTATCTCCTCAGTGCATCCGTACGTGATGAAGAAGACTGTCTTCGAAAGCTAGTACTTGGTAAACGGAATTTTGTGAATTAAAGAATGTGAAGCCTAAACCTTCCGTCTCATTGAAACTTATATAACTAACATGATATTATATATATAACTATATATATATATATATATATATATATATATATATATATATATATATATATATATATATATATATATATATATATATATATATATATATATAGATATATATAATATATATATATATACTATATATCCATAAGACAAGAAGTATTCAAAGTTCTTTATTACTAGAAACGTTTATATAATCCTTGCATCATCATCATCTGCAATAAATTATAAAGAGCAGTTAAAACTAAAGTTAAAATAACAATTATTATACCGACAGTAAAATTTTTTTTATTAAAGTTAAATAAATCAGAAAAATTTTATTAGAAAAAATAAATAAATAAAATAAATATATTAAATTCATAAGTTTTTTAACAAGATTAAAGAAAAAATTTAAATATTAAAATTTGAAGAGAGAATACCTTACAGTACAACGCAAGAGGAAGAATGGCCTGAAGAGTGAAGAAACGTCAATGCCCAGACAACACCTTAAAAGCGAGAGAGAGAGAAACCGCAGAAGTGTTACTATTCAATTAGGGGACAGGTGCTTTATATATAATGACTCAAGGGTAGTTAAAAGGCAGTTTGAGATGTAGCACTGAGAATCGAAAAATGTGTTTTCTCAACATGAATTTTACATTTAGTAGCATGTGTTCTAGTGCTAGAAAGTTCTGGATTTGGATATTACAGGGAACCTGTATGATAACTGAGTCTAAGTGGCTGTAATAGCGGACTTGCAACAGTCTTTTACTGGAACAAACATAAGTACCAAGACATCTTGGGCATTCAAATTTATAGATAATGCTGGACCGTATAAAATCCTGTAACTTGTCCTTATAGGAGAAAAATTTCCAACCTTTTTGGATTCATAGGAATCAAATTTAATTTTAAAAAACCTATTTCTCTTTCAATGATACTTTTTATTTTTGAACGTAATTTGTCCGAGTGGGTAAGGGAATAACAGCAAATGTTCAATTTAGGAACATTAAAGTTTTCAGAGGGAGGGAGACATATATTTAGTAAGCATATTATTAATTATTTTCTGTTCAAATTAGAAAAAAACTTTGATAAATAATCAATTTCAAGCTAAATTGGACCAACTAGAAGTATATTGAGAGCTCGATGTCAGTGTTGTGATACAATTAACCTTAAAAACAATAAAACAAAGAGCTAAAATAGTTTATTGTTGATACTTTTATTTTAACGTAATATGTGGGGTAAAGGGAATAACAGCATACATGTTCAATTTAGGAACATTAAAGTTTTCAGAGGAGGAAGACATATATTTAGTAAGCATATTATTAATTATTTTCTGTACAAGATTAGCCGAAAAAACTTTGATAAATAATCAATTTCAAGTGAAAATTGGACCAACTTTATTTGAGAGCTCGATGTACCAATGTTGTAATAGAATTAATCTTAAAAGGATGAAAACAAGACCTAAAATAGTTACTGCCCAAGCCTGTAAACGTATTCTTACGATAAACAGAAGTCGTAAAGACATGTTGATCTCTAATAATTTTCTATAAAAGATCATTGCAAGTCTCAGTAGTTTTATATTAAACACAGAATTAATAGAATCAAGAAATTCATTTCATATTCGGGCAAAAGTGTCAAACATATTTGTATGAATCAAAGCTGGAATAAAAAAAAAAAAAAAAATATATATTTAATAAAAAAAAATACATCAACAACCTTTTTTTGGAAATAGGAGACTGGGCCAAGTTTAATTTTAGAAAAAAAAATTTATCTTTATATATAATATATTATTTTTGAACATATAATTTGTCCACGTAATATATGATATATAATATACAATATATATATATTCAATCCATAAACATTAAATATTTAAGAGGAGTACATATATATATAAGATATTATAAAAATAACATTACCTTCAAATGGATAAATAAGTCGACATATCAATTAATAAATTCCTTAGTTTAAAAAAGATGTTGGGAATGTCACAGTGTAATAGAAATAATCTACTAAAGAATATACCTAAGAGGCAAAATAGTTATGCGTCAAAGATGCTTTTTATTTTTAACAGAATATTGTGAACATTGCTATAAAACTTAAATGTCTTTTTCAATATTACTTTTATGTTTTCAGAATGAGGAAAACATTGAAGTTGAAAAATTTATAATCTGTAATATTTTGTCATACGATCAAGACCCTATTCATAGGTTATCAGAGAAGTTCAAGTTTTCAAACATTGTCGTAATCAAAATTCCCAGAGGATGCATGACCGTGTACTTCTCATTTGGAAGAATTTAGCTTCACTTAGTATTATGCAGGTATAACTGCCAGTACCATGATTGAAGCGGGAATGTTCATGATACCTATATTATTTTTCTAAGTTTGTTTTACACTGTGCAGTTTTCACTTCACAGTAAAGAATTTCATGAAATGCAAATGTCCGGTTTTTTTTTATAATGTCAGGTTTTATCGTTGTGATTGCTTAACCATAATACACATTCAAGTTCGCCAGTTTCTTTCTTTATTATTATTATTATTATTATTATTATTATTATTATTATTATTATTATTATTATTATTATTTTCAGCCTCAAAGACACACGTGTTGTTATTTGACATGACGCTTATGAAAGCGCCGACGCTAACTAATATTATTATGCAACTCATATATTTTTCATATAATTTTATTCTCTCCATATATGGGCTACCAGTCACCTATTTCTCAAGCTCTAAGAAAGCATTAATTTCTAAATTTATCCTGGACCAATTTGTCACTTCGTAAGAGTCAGCCATTGGAGACATTAGCTCTAGAATAAGTAAATGCCTTTATAATTGTCTGAAGCATAAGTGGACATTTTGTAAACAGACCGATACAAAAATCGCCAGTTGAATAACGAATTTCATTGGGGAAATCTCCCTCGGTGGCCAGTGATTCGGCCATATTTCTTTTAACTACAAATTAGTTTATTTTGTGGACTGATGGAAAGGTTCCCCCATTTAGCCCGTATAACTATTTTTTTTTTTTACGTGCTGTAATTGTTTTGTCATTCTCATAAAAAACCGGCGTAAGTGGCCCGTATATTTTTATGGCGAGATTATATTTCAAAACTATCGTATACGTTGGTAGTAATTTCCATTTTGATTTATTTATTTTATTTATTTATTTTTGGAGAATGGGTTAAGATAGGTATGAATAGTTTTTTTGTTTCTCAGACGTATATTAAAAAGTTATCGAAAATACAAAGAACCTTAAAAATAATTTCTGTATAGATTATTCCAGCCAGCTTATTTGAAATGTGAGTTAGATAGATAGATTTGGATAGATAGATAGCTGCCTTATTGATTGAGAGTAGTAGAATTCATTGCTTCCCAGGTATCTGAGCTTTCTTAGAACTCATAATGAAGATTTGGGAACTGAATTGTATAGGTAAAAGTTTGTTAAATCTTTTTTAACGTGCTTTTTTCCCATTTGTATGGGGTTTTGAACGATGCTTCTTTTGAAGGACTTTGATTTGATAATTTGGGGTTCCTTTGTAGTCTCCGATCGTCTGTAAAGACGACAGTTACTTATTGTTCTAAAATAGTTAATGTTTAACAACAGAGAGAGAGAGAGAGAGAGAGAGAGATATTTTTTCCCAGAGAGATCTGAGGACAAGTGTAGAGAGAACGAGTAATCACGATTGATTTATAGTTGGCTGATGTGGAATTCTTATCTATGTCAGTGCATCCCAATGGAGACATTTACAGGATAATAAAAACACCATAAAATAAATTGTTAATCTTTTTCAATCGCGTTAATGGGGCCTTGATTACCGGTATGTTTTTTAGTAGAAATCAGGGAAAGAGACGAGAGATGCAAAATTTCCAACGATATTATGACATTTTTAGTTAGATTTATACAATTTATATATATATCTTAGAATATATATATATATTTGATATATATGGATAGAAATATATATTTCGTTGTATATATATATATATATATAGACACATATACATTTATATATATATATATATACATTAATATATATATATATATATATACATATATATACCGATATATATATATGTTTATATTTATATATATTATATATATATATATATATATATATATATATATATATATATATATATAATTTTGTCAATTGCACGCTTTTTCTTGTAAGAATTCATGAGGCTCAGGAAGATTTAAAAACTACAGGTTTACTGCAGGAAATGCATATACACACATACACTTACCCAAACACACACACAATATATATATATATTTATGTATATGTATATATATATGTATATATATATCATATATATATATATATATATATATATATATATATATATATATATATATATATATATGATATATATATAAACAAATGCCAACCAACAAGGCCAGTTCTGAATGAGCTTTAAAATTCGAGTAACAAAAATTAAAATAAACAGACCCAGGTTCGGGGAATAGCTTATCAAGAATAATGTTTACGGTCTCTGTTACAGGTACGTTGTTAAATAGTGACTCGACATTGAAACTAGTCATGAATAAGTCAGAATCCTGGGATAAAATACGTTCTTCAAACTGTTCTGAATTTTTAAGGGTATACTGATTTGTGGTCAGAGATTCTTCCAATAGAGGGACGAGAAATTTTGCCAGTTTGTAATTAGGTGTGTTGTAAGAGCCAAAATAGGGCGGAGAGGAACATTATCTTTATGTATCTTTGGTAGACCATACAAAACTCCGTAAAATAAACCCTTGGAAAATAAATCCTGGAACACTTTTTCATCAATAATGTTGTCATTTTTCAAGGCTCTGAGAAATCTATTGATTTTATCCTCCACTGTGAATATGCTTTGGTAATTTGGTATACCCACTTTTTGGAACCCAGTACGATCGCTTAAAATAGTAGTCATTTTGTTATTGTAATCACTTTTATCCAATATTACTGTTCCCTCCCTTACCCGGATACAGTGGTAATGTCATCACACTTAGAAAGGGACTTGAGAATTTCCAGATCAGGATAAGGGGAGGAACAGTGGTTGGAAAAGAACAAAATTCAAAATTAGACCTTCCTAGATATTTGGGTCTCAATATTTATGACAGTTTCTGTAACTCAATTTTTATAAAGAAAACATTTGACTGGTCTGAATTCCAACTTCTATAGTTTCTGTTTCTAATTTCAAACTTAACTATATATATACCTTATATCTATATATGTGCTTTTGTCTCTTACCTCTAGCTGGACTCTCTTCCACAACGAAACAAATCATCCTCCATTATAATAAATAACTATTTCTCTTCTTTTCTTCTATAAATTTTAAATAAAACTTAACAAAAAGTTTTTCTGACATCCTTTACATTTAACGTCCTAAGCTACCTCTTTATAGTTCCGTATCTACTAAATGACAATTTTCGGAGACATTTTTTTTAAGATCGTACATAAACATTTGGAGCCAAAATCTAAAGCTTATACCTAAGAATCCTAAGACCATTGGCTCGCTCTTCAAGTTTAATGATCGGCTCTGCCCTTTGATGACGTCGGGCGTCGTTTAAAAATATTGAGTCTTGTCCCAGATGTTTTCTTTAAAATATATTGGATTTGTTTCGGCGTCTTCTCCAGGGTCAGGACCGATTCTCATCGGGGCGTTAGTTATAGAACTGATTTATATAACTATCTAACCACGGAAATTTCTTATATAAGGAACCACATTATCAAATGTAAAAGTACTTCATCAAATACGAAGATTTTAAAAATGGATTGGCCAAACAAAACAAAGAAACTCAAATGAACTGCTGATTTTGGAAATGTTAAATATCAAACTTAACAGCTGTTTAAAACTCTAAACAACCATTCCTCTGCTGTCCCAAGTTTTTGGCCTAAATTTTCTGTCAAGTCTTTGTACCGCTTGACGTTGTTTTTTTTTAGTGTGTTGTTATCTTTGATGCTGAAAGGTTGGTTGCTTGTAGCTAAAATTCAGCTGTAGTTTTATGAGTTATAATTTTTGCTTTTTATTGTTTGTGTTGGCGTTCTTTTTTTATTTATATATAATTTTGCCGAGATATTTAAATGTTCGTTTCATTTTTATATATTTTTTTTTTTGTACCTATAGTCTCAGTTTTAATCAAGTGTGCATATAATTTAAGTCTGTGAGTTGTAATTTTACCATTAAAATTGTTTTACTTTTTCAACTACTGGATTTTATAATCAGCTCTTATTTTATGTTAATATATTATATTTTGATTTTTTATAAAATCCCTGAAGATGTGTTGTTGTCACAGTTATATATTAAAAGAAAATTTAGTGTTGGCGATGTCTTTTCCTGCTCCTTTATCTAAACCATCAATTTGAATGCCCTTTGCCATGTTTGATCTGTTTTCTCATATATATATATATATATATATATATATTTTATATATGTTAAATATATATATATAAAGAATATATATTTATAGATATCTATTATATATATATATATATATATATATATATATAATTTTGTATATTTATACACACACACACACACACATTGTCACACACAATACACACACACACACAATTAATATATATCTTTTATATATATATATATATATATATATAAAGTATATATATATCGAGATACTATTTTCTATATATCCAGATTATATATATATTTCCATATATATATATATATATAAATAATATATTATATATTATTATGAAGTACTGTGTGTGTGTATCAAAAATGGAAAATAACAAGTCAGATCAAGTATTTTATGAATTAAAATACACAGTAGATGTGTGATTAATAAGTGTGCTAAAACCATTTGGAAGAAATAATTGTAGAGGATGATTAGCTGTTATCAAAGGAAGAAGAAATAGCTTTCCTAATTAATTCAAGTGATTCTCGAGCCATGAGAACATCCCTGCCTCGTGACAAGACTTCATGAGTGTGTTCCCTGGAAATGTCTCATCACTCCGTTAAATTTTGTTTGTATTCCTGTTTTTCTGAGCAGAGTCCCAGGACAGTGAAAGGATTAGTTATAAAAAAAATGGTCATTCTCAGTCACTCAACTGCTGCAATTTAGCAAAGGTAAGCAACAAAATTTCCTCTTGACTATGTAACAGATATTTTGGTTGGCAGCAGGAAATACATTTGGGTATTATAGTGCTTAGGTATGCTCTGAAGAGATTTATTTTACTAGGAAATTCGTATTTGTAGGAATTAAGGTGGGCTTTTTTAGTTGGTATTCGTGCCTCTTTGCTGACAGAGAGAGTTTTTTGCAGACAAATCCAAGAACAATGTGTTATCAGGTCAGTTGCATTGAGAACCTGTGTTGCGAGTATGAGCAGGTGCGATTCAAAGATCGAAAACTGTTATCTTTCAGGTTGACTACATATGGTGTTTTCATTGTAGTGAGAAGGGGTTATGTGAGTGTTACTATGGTTTTTGTTTTTTGTTAGTTGCTTGTAATGGGGGCTAATTAAGGGAGAGTTATATTGCTTTGTGTTTATGTCAGGAAGATGGAAACTGTGATGATTTTGTGACATCATTGAGAGCGTTTCCTTGTTTTATTCTGGGGCTGGTTTGATGCTGTTACCCCGTTCTCTATGCGAGCCCATTTTCTATGTGGGTGGACCAAAGTATTTCGATTGTTCGGGAAAATTTCTGGTTATCAATCGCAGTGACGTTAGAATTTTTTTTCTTAATTGTTTGCATTTGCGGTAGGGTTACTTCATTGTTCACATTTGGTGTTTAGAATTTGATTAAATGGTTCACATTTGCATTAGTGTTGGGGGTTTGCTGAACTTTTAACAATTTTTTTCTCCTTTCTATTTCTATCTTTGGGGAATTAGATGGAGTTGACATCAGGTCGAGTACTTGGATCTTGAAGGGTTATCCATTCCGATACTGTGTCAGAGGCCAACAAAGATAAGGGTAAGGTGACAATGTTGCATAAATCTACATCCGTAAATGCAGGAGTTCAACTGTTTCCTGGGCTAGTTGATTGTGTTCTTCCAGTTCCCCTCGAAATTTTTAGAGGGTGTGTCGAATTTTTTAGTTGCCAAGAAAATAATGGATGGGGTAGAAGCTTTCAATGAAGCAAATGGCTTCGTTGGTTTTAGATAAAGGGAATATTGGACAGCATTGCCAGAGTCATCACTTTTTGAAATGTACGAGCTGGAACGATCTTAAGGATTTTTTGAGAGCGTCACATGGAACAACTGGAGCAGGAAATGCCATTCAAGACCTCAAATCTCTTTTCAAGGTCCGTAAAGGCTATGATTTGCTAGTCACATTTAGTGACTGAGATGTTTTGATGCTGTCCTCGAGTTTTCAAAGAAGCTGAGAAAATCCTGGTTGGGTAAATTGAGGCTCTTTTGCGATAGAGAATCTCGAGAAACTATTGCAATATGTATGAATCCTGAATGATGTTCCTGATGCTATCGTAAATAGTTTTGACATGGAGATAGAAAGAGAAGCGGATGAAACTTTACTATTCTCTCAAATTCGTAAGCACATGTCGAAATGTCCCCTAGTAGATAGCTCCTTTTGGACGGGATGGGCAAAATCTTTCGGGGTATTCCGAAGCATCATACACAGAGTAATTTTTATCCCACAATTATGAGGTGGTGCTTGTAAGTCTGCATATCACGGTTGGCAGTTTTGCCAGATTCTTAAACAAAATGAGTCTAGAAGCATGCCTCAGATCACTGGTCTGGCAAGTAGGAGAATTCCTGGAGGGGGCTTTCCAGGAGTCTCTAGGGGCCAAAAATATTTTTTGGAGGACCAAGCAGCAGAGAGGGAAGAGACAAAGGGGGTTATTTCTTGTGATATAGGACTTCTGGGTGAACCCTCAGAGCTGACGCCAGTGGTAAAAGGGTCTGTGTGTGGGGTTGACATGAATATCTTTATAGATACAGGCACCTCTATTAATTTGATGAATTATGAGTTGTTCTGATCAATGTTTCCGATCATTCTTTGAGGCCTGCCTAAAGAGATAGTTTGTGATGTCCAAGCAAATAGGTTATGGGTTTTCGTATGCACGAAAAGTGTGTTTATCTCTTTGTCAGAACTTTTAGAGAATCATTGTTAGTTATACGAGGAGCTGCTTTGGGGAAAACATTGTTACTGGGTCATCCAGCGTGTTGGCAACATAAAATCTAGGTTCATGCAGGGGTATGCGGTATAACTGTTGGAGTATATGGTGTTATTGTACCTTGCGAAGGAATGGATATAAGTAGAGTGGATGATGATAATGGATCAGCTGTACATGAGGATTTGCGGGTGGATTCTGAACATGTTTCTGTGGGCAGGAATTGCTATAAGGGGGTTTTGTCGGATGATGTGGTTCTAGGTTCTGGTATGGTTTCTGTGGTGAAAGTTTAAGTGAGAGGTGTGCATAAGCCCAGGCAAGTGTGTGTGTGGATGAGCGTAGCGTAAAGCTGAAGGGGGTAGTGTGTACAGTTTCTATAAGCAACGTATTGAGTTCAGGGGATACTTGGGTGGAGTTGCTGCTAAACTGTGATGATTCAGTTTGGAACTATCAGAATGGTACTTATGAGGCTGATTTTTGTTGACTGGGTTGGTGAAGATAATTCAGTTGCTATTCTTGGGGACATGTGTGAATTTTCAGAAGTAGTTTTACAAGCTAGGAGGCAGGTTTTTAGGGATCATTTAACCAATGTTGATTTTCAAGAATATATTGAAGGTGTGGAAGATGTTTTGGCTGACTTTGCAGACATAGTCGCACTTAAAAGGGATAAGTTAGGCTTAACAATGTGTTAGAACATAAGGTACATTTAGAGGATAAGACTGTGCCTATTTTTATCCCTTCTTATAAGACTCATTTTAAGATTAGAGAACAGGTACAGCAAAGGTTAGTAAGTGGGAGGATGAAGGCATTGTTAAGCCCAGTTCCTCGCCTTTTAATTTCCCGTTGTTGGCAGTGCCTAAGAAGGATGGTTCAGTCTGGGTTTGTGTGGACTTTAGGAAGTTGAAAGAGAAAACCTTTCCTGATTGTTACCCTGTGGCAGGTTTGCCAAATTTATTTTTGTTGAGGTTGGGGGCAAGAATATTTATTCTTCAATTGATCTGATACAGGGGTACTTGCAAGTACCGCTTAGTGAGGAGAGTCCAATTATATGGTTTTTTTTTGCCAAAGGGCCATTATGAGTTCATGCGGATGCCGCTTGGTTTATCAGGTAGTCCGATGATATTTACTAAGATTGTGAATACAGTTTTGCATGGATTATTAAGGAAATCCATTTATGTATATATGGATGACATCTTAGTTGCCACTGATTCTATAGAGGAACATTTAGAGGTTCTTAGGGAAGATTTTAGGAGGCTTAGGTTAGAGGTTTGAAGATAAAATTAGCTAAGTGTAATTTTCTGAAAAGCAGATAGTATATTTGGTCACATAATTTCTAAAAGAGGGGTTAGAGTGAATGAGGATAAAGTTAGGCAATTGTAGATTTTCCTACTCTAAGAATAAGGAAACAGATTCGGACTCTCTTGGGCATGGCTGGATTTTTCGTAGGTTTGGGAAGGGTTTTTTCTACTTTAGTGTCTCCTTTGACAGATGTCCTGAGGGACGATGTACAGTTTGTATGGGGTGATGGATAGCAGTCAGCCATTCAGAATATTATGGATGCTTTTTAGTTAATCCCCAATATTGAACTTTCCTGATTTTGAGCATCTTTTCACTTAGGTGACAGATGCCAGTCACGATGTCATAAGGGACTGCCTTATGCAGAAGTTCGATGGAAGACTCCATCCGATTGCATTTTACAGTAGGAAGTTTAAGACATGGGATAGTAATGAACGACCATGGTCAGTAGTGGACAAAGAGGCCTTTACCCTAGTGTCTAATTTGGTTCATTTTAAGATGTTATTGATGGGCAATCAAGTAGAGGTTCTTACAGATCATAAGCCATTGATGGATCTTATCAATAAGCTGGATCTTTCCCCTTAAAGAACTAGGTGGTGTTTGACAATCAGGGATTTTGATGCCAAGCTTGGGTATATAATGTTGTAGCAGATGCCCGTAGTAGAAGTTTATCTGATTCAGATGGTTCTCATGTATGTTATGTAGCTGGAGATTGCATAGACTGGGATATTAGTTTAGTAGAATCTAAACAGGATGAGGATGAGATTTTGGCAGACGCAAAAGCTTTTCTTAGAGGGGACTTAGTTAGGAAGAGTTATAAGTTGCCTTTTGCCAGTCTTGAATTAGAAGGTAATTTGTTAGTTAGGAAGATTAGATACAGACTGAAAAATCATGAGGATAAGGGTGATATGAAGCAAATAGTTGTCCCTAGGAGTTTAGTATCTACAGTTCTGGATATTGTTCATTGTAGGTCTGGCAGTCTGCACTTGGGTATTGAGGAGACATATCAGAATACACTGGGACAATTCTTTTGGAAGAATATGCTCACGTCAGTGGAAGGCTTTGTGAGAGATTGTTCAGTTTGTAATGTGTGTAAGCCATAAGGGTCGTTTCTTGTAAATTGGGTTCATTTCCTATTACCAGTAGACCATTTTTCACATGGACCTGCTGTTCAATTTCTGTGAATCTAGTCATGGCCATAGGCTCCTGTTGGTGGTTGTTGACGAATTAACTAGGTTTGTAGAAATTTTTCCTCTGAAGCATTAAACAGCAGAGGAGGTGGCAGTCGCATTCTTTAATGGATATATTTGTCGTTATGGGGTTCCTGAGGTGCTGATTACAGATAATGGGAGAGAATTTGTGAACAAAACGTTAGTGTCTTGTGGATGTAATGGGAATTTGGAAAGTCACTATTATTCCCTGTAGACCAGAAGCTAATGGGCTACGTGAACGGGCAAATAGGAAGGTAATTGAGGCTCTCTGAATTACTGTAGGTGGCAATGTTGTAAATTGGGATTGATATATTCCACAGGTTCAGCATAGCATCAATTCTATGGTTAGTGATACCATTGGAATGTCTCCCAATGAAGTGCTATTTGGCTACCCAGTGCAGGGTGCGTTCAATTTATTACCTATTCCATCAGGTGATGATACAGTTAAATCACTGATCTCTACTGCTAAGGAGAGACATGCATGTCTTGCTAAGAATCTTGACTTGAAAACTCATGATATGGTTGATAGGAGCAAATGAAAGCCAGATACAGGTAAATTTGCTGTGGTAGAGAGATTTTTTGTGAAAATAAATGTTAGGAATCAGTTGAATTATAAACTACGTCCTAAATTTGAGGGTCCTTTTCGGGTTGTAGGAGTAAAGAGGTGGATATAGATTTGTTGTTCAGGATGAAAATACGTGTCTCGGTAGACTCATAAATCTAAAATTAAAAAGACAGGTTTCGGGACTCCTGTGGGTTAATTCCTGTGATGCACTGTTGT
The DNA here is from genome assembly GCF_040412425.1 of Macrobrachium rosenbergii. Taxonomy (NCBI): domain Eukaryota; kingdom Metazoa; phylum Arthropoda; class Malacostraca; order Decapoda; family Palaemonidae; genus Macrobrachium; species Macrobrachium rosenbergii. Next base: position 31,242,949 of record NC_089796.1, on the reverse strand, counting down.
TTTTGATCATTTTTTTTCCTCTCTTTTGTTTTTTTAATGGATTTTAAAAGCGTGCGATTTGTAATTTTTTTTCTTTAACTGAGGAGGATGTCTGTCTGTAGAGTTATGCAAGTCTTTAATTGTCCGATTTCAGTTTTTTTGCTGTTGTGGTTATTTTTTTCCTTTGCTGTGTAAGTGCAGCAGTTAGGAATACTTATTTTTTTGTGTGTTGTAATAATGTCTGAGAAGGGAAAACTTAGTTAAATAAGTGCAAAATACCATAGAGTTTGATAGTTACATAGGTTCTTTTTTGTTTGTTTGTTTCTTTTCTTGTTTCCGGATCTGGTAACTTATAGGTTTCTTTTTTTTTTTTTTTTTAGATGCTGAAGTTTCGTCCACTCATGACTTTAGAGGTCGTGGGCATGGGCTAATTCCGTAGTGAGGTTAGGCCCAGGTGTTATTATAGAAGATTATGATGTGTGGTTGTCTTCTGACTCGGTAATTTTGAGTATAGAGTCTGAGGATATAGGTTTGGCAAGGGATGAGCTTGAAGCATCCCAGAACAAAGTTCAGTTACTTAGAATTTATTGGGTGAGATGAATACCAGCCAAGTCTGTCTGATCTGTTGCAGGGTTGATTAACCAAACTTAATGTGACAGCTATTAGGGTCCAGGATAGGATTAAGAAAAACATGGCTTTACGTTCTTCAACTTCTCAGGTTTCTTCTAGAAGGAGTAAGAGGGCTGCACCATTCTTAATTGGAGCCGTTATGGTCACAGGAACGCTTGCTAGTATGTCAATTGCTAATTTGGTGAAAATTGAACAGGTATCAGCAGAATTAGACAGCGAGGGTAAAACTTTGATGACTTTACGAGACAGTAGTGAGAAATTACGAGAGGGTTTTAAGATATACAGGACATCTTTAAATGGGTTATAGGTGACAGTTGGCAAGATGGAGGGAAACTTAGATGTTATGATAGCTTTGTCTTCTTGTCAAACTACCCTGTTGAATATTGAGAAAGAAGTGAATCCAAATTATCGGGAAATTGAAAACAGGTACAGGCATTGGTTGCCACTTGTAAGGGGGCGAATTTTTGGAGATATTTTACCTGTTGGGTATTTAGAATCGACTTTAATGAATGTATCGCTATTATGGGATCTTAAAGGTGAAAGTGTCTAATAGGGGGTTGCCTGTGGAAATTCCAGATAGTAACTTGAAATCATTTCACAGTTATATCAAATGACCTTTTCCTAGTGGTTTTAATGGTTCAGTAATAGTATGGGATAGCGAGGAGACTATGTACCTTTTAGGGGACCAGTTCTTTGGCTGTTAACTATAAGTCAGGGTGTGCTTTAGTTCATGATAGATATATTTGCGACAGTAGTATCTTTACGCTCATAAACATTGACTGGTTAGGGTGTGAAAAGATGTTAGTACATAACCAGACTCATTCTGACTGTGAATTTCAAATATTCTAACATGAGCACAAGGTGGCCTCTACGAAGACTCTCAATGCAGTGTTCTGCAATACCTGCAAGATCTCCATCCGGCGCCATAATTCACTGGATAAGTTTCTTCTGTGAGGATCCCGCATCTTCGATGCAGCGTGTAGACTGGTCACGCCTAAGTTTCGAGTCCTGGACAAGAGTGTCTTCAACTTTACTACATGTATCTTCATGAAGCATCTTCATGGGGAAAATCAGGATGTTTTGGTGCCGCCTTTAAGGGGTGTGATCACCACAATTCCACCACTTCCTCCAGTGCCGGAAGATGAACCTTTCCCCTCGCTGAATCAGTACTTCCTTATCGCTACTTTATCAGTGATTGGGGACTTTGTCATCATACTCTTTGTGAAGTGGGGTAGTTCTTTGTGTATGAAAGCATTGTGTGAGTAAATCCTCATCTGAAGATCACCCTACCAGGGGTGTAGCTATCCATTTAGTGTACAAATCTGGCAATTAATGGGGCAGCACTTCTTTGTGGTGGCTGAGCATCTGAAAAGCTTATAGGTCACAAGTATTTTATGAATTACAATGCACAGTAGATGTTTGATTAATAAGTATGGCTAAAGGCATTGAGAAGAACCATGAGAGGATGATTAGCTGTTGTCTGGCACATTTCCTAATTAATAAAACTGTATACGTGTTAAATACGTCAGGTATTCTCGCGCTGTGAGAACATCCCTGCCTCGTGACAAGACTTCATATATGAGTTCGCTGGAAATGTCCAGGTTCTGGGAGATTAGTTTGTAGGTGTGTTTCTTTTGGGTGGATTCCTAGGGTGTGAAGTGATTAGTCATCAAATAAATGGTCATTTCAAGACCAACACCGAATATTATTAGAGGTCTTTGGTGAAAACTCTTTGGTTTGAGACCTGTCAATTAAGAATTGTGAATATTGCTGTTTGGAGGAGGGAAAAATTTCAAATATCCTAATCCGTAGAATTTTCTTTGCATTTAACATATATCTCACTTGAATTTGACCATTTTTACATTGTGTGTACTTTATAAGTAACAGGGAGCAATTCCCATACCTTTATTTTTATGCATTTGTTTAACAAGGGTTTTATTTGACTTCTTCAGATGATTCACTGAGGAAGAGGTGAAAATGTACTCGTTGGGAATATACTGGACTTTGACTTATTTTGACCTATTGTGGGAAAAGAGTTTAGGAGGAATAATTAGTTTAATATGATGTACTTTAACATGTTTGATCAATTGGCAAACATCAGTATTCCATTTTATTTCATCTCTTTTTCTTGCAATCCAGTTGTGTTAGACTTTTGTCAAATAAATTATTTTTGGTAACGATTGTTTCGCTGAAGACCTGAGAGAGAGACAGAGAATGAGTGTGTGTATGTACAGATGTGCATTGCCAGTAGCCTTTTGATGTGGTCACTATCAAGCTACCAGTAGTTGTGACTTCTCGACTTTTTAAAGCAAAGGTAAAATTTCAATAAAATTTCCTCTCGACTCTATGTAAGATATATATATATATATATATATATATATATATATATATATATATATATATATATATATATATATATATATATATATATATATATATATATATATATATTACACACACACACACACACACACACATATATATATATATATATATATATATATATATATATATATATATATATATATATATATATATATATATATGTGTGTGTGTGTCTGTGTGGGGGTGTACGTGTCGAGTTGGTGGGAAGATGTGCGCTTCCTCGAAGACTTATAGGTACTTTAAGGCTTCTGCCTGTCTCAGTCTCAGATCATAATATGTAGTGAATGCCATCATTGTGTTCTTAAGGGTTATGTAAGGAGTATGAATATTAATCCCATTAAATTTCATAATCCTTGAATCTTGTCTTAAATCTTCAGATCAACACAACTATAATGTTAGGAAGCTAAGAAATTAATAAAAAATTATTTGCTTTTTATATCATCGGTATTCTTTTAAATACAAGTCTGCAACAAATTCTAAAAATCACTCTTCAAAAGTAAAAAAATAAGAAATGAGACCAGAGGTAATTATTATTTATTAATTGGCTACCGTTTAATAAAAGTAAAATTGTGTAGGTGTTCTTTTTTTTTTAAGTTTCTAAATTTTATCAGGAATACAAATGATTAATAAGTTTCTGATTCTTCAGTCGTAATTTACATTACTGTTTTCAGAAAGGTTCATTTTTTATCGAAAATATTCAGAGTTGATTAGTGTAAGTTTAATATCAATTTCAAAATACAATTTCCACGAAATTACATTATGTACTATGATCTTAGGTGAACCAATCGTAGAGCTTCACTGAGGAAAACAAATATCGCAAAATGACGAGAGAAAAATTTAATGATCAATAACACATAGACATTCTGATGTCTCTCTCTCTCTCTCTCTCTCTCTCTCTCTCTCTCTCTCTATTTGAATCAAGAAATGGTATGACACAACAGGCATAGGTATAAGGTAAAAACAATCTGGAATCGAGGAAGAAATGGAGCATCCTATTCTAC
>NC_089796.1:31193954-31233954 GCF_040412425.1 Macrobrachium rosenbergii | reverse complement strand
AACCTTATGTTTTATACTAATATAATTGTATGTTTGTCTCTGTGAAGAAACACGGAGGCCTATGCTTAATCCCTTTTCCCTTACCTGCCAAAAGTTGGGACTACATTACAGCCCTCAAGGGTTCATGACTTGTGTGGATTTTAGATGAATAAATCACTTGTAACCTGACCTATGCTTTCGCTTACACCTCACTCTCACACTGGTGACCCTGGAGCGACCCAAGGAGGCCGATGCAGTGATGACTGATCACCTCAACGAACCTCACACCATGAACGCGAACCTTGCAGCCACCTCCATCCGATTGCTGCCCTTCACACCCCACTGCCCAGAAGCATGGTTTTTTAGGGCAGAAATGATTTTCCACACAAAGTAGATCACCTCATCGACGCAGAAAGCAGATGTGGTCCTCAAATTCCTGCCAGATGACATATTTCAACAAATAGCAGCACGACTCGAAGAACTAGACACCCCAGTAACATACGACATCCTGAAGGACCAGCTGAAATCATCCTTCAGCATGCCACCAGCCCAGAGAGTGAAGAAGTTCCTGAACCATGCAGGGACACCAATAGGCGACAAGAGACCATCGCACATGTAAAAGCAGCTGAGACGACTCATCACCCTACCATCTAGAGGCAGGGAATCTGAGTCATCCTAGGATCTGGTGAGAGAAATACTCCTCACCAAATTACCCTTGAGACAGTAGCCAATGCCTAAAGCACAATGTTCATACAGCACATAAAGCACCAGACCCAGCACCAGCATCAGCAGCATGTTGTGTCGAACATACATCGAACAGCGAAGGAAGCAGCAGTGACAATGAACCAGTGGTCCCTGTCTTCAAGAAGCGTTTCCCCAAGGGAAAGCAACTACAAAAAAGACAGGAACTCCTGGAAGGAGTCTGTTTCTTCCATTGGAGATTTGCCCAAAGCAAACATGCAACAAAGGCTGCATATTCTCAAAAAAACACCCAGTAGGGTCGCAGAAACAACCCAACCATACTAATGTCAGCAAGAAGACAGGTTGCCTCGTAAGAGAAATCACGCCTGCCCACCGCTGTCTTTCTTCCAGGTGCGAAAGATGGACACAGATGTGCTTCTTCATTAGAGATGAAAGAACCAACATGGAATTGTTGGTGGATACCGGATCCTGCAGGTCTTTTGTCCTGCAAGACCAGCATATTGACTGGACCCTGCCCCATCCCCCAACCTGCAGGTCCCTACCACCAGTGAAGCCCCATTAACCAGGTACAGAAGGTAGGAGATGAAAGTCAAATTCAATGGAAAAGATTATGACTGGTCCTTCATAATGGCAGACGTAATGATGGCGTTGTTGGGAGCAGACTTCCTGAGAGCACATAACCTCCCAGTTGACATAGCGAGAAAAGAACTAGTCACAAGATCTGCAAAGAATTCATCTCCTCAACAGCCCAGCAAACATGCAAAGACATCAAACGAAAAGAAGCAGAAAGTTTGCCCCTTCAAACTAGAGGCCCCACCAGAAGAAATGAGAGATCTGTTACAGAATACAAAGACTTACTCAAGGATGACCTCAAATGTGATCTCAACAAAACAGCACAGCACAGAATAAAGCATCACATCCAGACAGAAGGTCTCCCTATACAACATTCAATAACAGGTGTTTCAGCCTCCACAACTCAAGGGCAACATTCCAAAGATTGATGGACGAGATATTTGGGGACCTTCCTTTCTGTGTAGTATATGTGGGCAATATACTATATTCAGACCGAACCTAAAGCAGCATATCAAACACATGAGAGAAGTGTTAAAAGACTAAAAGTAAACGGGTTATTGATAGTGAGAGAAGACAAGTCCAAATGGGGAAAGAGAACAGTTGATCTTTTTTAGGACACAAAGTGAGCCAAGATGGCATAAAACTACTGCCTGAAAAAATAAGAGCAATAAAAGAGTTTCCCAAACCGACAACAGTAAAAGAACGGTATAAGAGTTCTTGGGACTCATAAACTACTACCACCGATTCATCCCTAACTTAGCTAAGATCATGAGCCCCATATACTAGTGTTTGAAAGGAAAGGAAAAACAGTTAATTTGCACAAGTGAACAAGACAATGCATTTAGGTTAGCAAAAGAAGCAAAAACAAATGCAACAACACTAATTTTTCCTAACGATGACAGGGTAGAAATACTCAATGTTCGACAGAGAACTTCTGGCTGTCTACAAAGTAGTCTGACACTTCCACCACATGCTCGAGGGACGGGAATTCATGATACTGACAGACCACCAGCCCCTAGTCCACGCCTTCATGCAAGCGGCAGATGCGTGGTCAGTGTGTCAACAAAGGCACCTGTTAACGATAGCAGAGTGCTCCTGCATGATTAAATACCTGAAGGGCTCATCAAAAACCGTGGCGGACTGGCTCTCCAGAAACTGCTCCAACACAGTCCAACTTAGGATCCCATATCCCGAGATAGTAGAAGTGAGGAAGATGAGGGACTGCAAGGACTGCGGTGGATAAATCCCACCCTCAAATGGAGTGACCTGTTGATCAACGAAGGAACGACGGCCATCACCTGCTAGACGAGTATGGGACGCCCACTCCATTACTTGCCGAAGGGTTTAAGGAAGAAAGCTTTCAGCCTCACCGACAATCTATCCCACTCATCAGGCCTATCCACTGACAGAATGATAGCAGAGCAGTATATCTGGTGGGGCATGAGAAAGGACGTCAAGACCTGGGCAAACGTCAAAAATCAGAGGTACACGGAGAGCAGGATAGAAGAATACAAGACGACATCCTGCCACCTTGACCACATTCACGTTGACATAGTGGGCCCCCTACCCGAGTCAGAGGGGTACAAATATTTATTTACAATAACAGATAGGAATACAAGGTGGCCGGAAGCAATCCCCCATCCAACAGCAAATGGCAGAAAGCTGTGTTAAAGCCCTTACTGACTGAGTCAGTAGGCATGGTGCTCCCCAGATCATCACCAGCGACAGGGGTGCGAACTTCACCTCCGTCGTGTGGAACACCCTCATCAATAGTTTGGGAACCAAAATAATGAACATCAACACCTATAACCCCAAAGCAAATGGAATAATCGAGAGGTTACATAGATCATTAAAAACCTCTCTAACCACCACATGTAGGAGAGGCAGTTAGAGGAAAGAACTGCGCTGGGTCCTGCTGGGATTAAGAACGATGCCACATGAAGCACTCAACACATCCCCGGCCAAAGTCCTTATGGCCAAGCATTGACATTACCAACAGACACCTTCCCGGACAAGAAAAGCCCAATGACAACATCTGAAACAAGAAAAGCAATAGAGAAATTGTTACCAGCAAAAAAGGCGTACCAAGCAGACAGAAAAGTGTTTGTCCCTGCAGACTTAATGTATGTAAAGTACATGTTCATCAGAGTCGATGGTACAATGGCGACCAAAAACATTCCACATGTTGGTTGACGGAAGAACAACGTGGGTTTTGAATGACTAGCTGAAACCAGCCTGTATACCAGACACCAGCCAACAGACATAGGCTTTCCCCTGGGTGGGAGGGGGGAGTACTATAGGTGCACATGTTCAACCATGCGGCCTACCTGCCATTGAATCGCTCCCACCTCAGAGGAAGTGCCACGTGGTTTACACGAGGTCAGAAGAAAACAAAATCCCGAGACAATGTTGTCTGCAAATATTTCCAATGTTGTTAAAGTCACCTCTTTGATATTGTACCAGTTTATGCACCAAAACACCTTTCATTTAGCTATGTACTTAGATTTCACAACCTTATGTTTTATACTAATATGATTGTATGTTTGCCTCTGTTATGAAACACAGAGGCCTATGCTTAATCCCTTTTCTCTTACCTGTCAGAGGTTGGGACTACATTACGGCTTGCAAGGGTGTTTGACTTGTGTGAATTTTAGATGAATAAATCAGTTGTAATCTGACCTATGCTTTTGCTTACAACTCACTCTCACACCCCTTCCACCTCTATCTGGATAATCTAGCTTATTCTTCTCTCATTGGCTCTTCTTTTAAATTTTTTTGCTTTTTTTTTGTGGTGGTAGCTTTATTTCTCTCACCTCGATGCAACATATATACATCAGAACTTAGAAAGCAGGTGTAAGTGGCTATGGGTCACAATACAGGATAATTTTTAGAACTAGTATATACATTATAGATAACAAAAACATTTGATATGTCCACCAATCTGTTTTACAATGACAGCCAAACTGGCATTTGCTAAAACACTTCTTCATTTAGGTTTTGTATGATGTTCAGCAGTGCCATTCATCTCGCCTGGCTCAACACATACATGGACGAACCGTTGAGATTGATTCAACAAAAGCCTTTACCTTTATTACATAAACAATGTTGAATGTTTTTCTTGGCTCCTCATTAATGTTCATGCTGGTATGTTTAGAAGGATGAAATGCAACGTTAAAGGGACTTGCTCATGCCTGCAACCTTAATTTTTTTTTATGTGTTAATTTGTGGGGATTTGTTTTTGAATTATATTCACTACCTGAAATACCGTCACTCTTTACCACCAAACATCAGATATCGAGGTTGGTTCCATAGGGATTCCATTCAGACAAACAGGAGGAAGTGAAGACACTATGCCTCTCCCTTAAGTAGATGCCATAATATTGCCTGACTTTGTAACAGTTAATGAATACATTGCTAAGGCTCAGGATATTTTCTTCCTGGATGGGGACAGGAAAGGCTGGCCCAAACCTGGATATAAGGCAAAGAGAGAACATAAGCTTGCCAGAGACCTAAGTGAGTCTGGTGTTATTGATGGTAGGTTCCAACTATATTGAAAACAAAAGCAAGTTAAAAATGTTGTTGCATAACCAATTTAGTGTCGCGCATCCGAGTAATGCTGATCTGGGCATTGTGACTGTTTGGAACTTGGTTGTCCGATTTCACGGGTCATAGTTTTGTGGGCTACTGATATTTAAACAGTTTAAACAAAGGTTAGCTTAGATGAGAATTAAAAATAAAATATTATCCATAATGGGGTAAAAAAATCGTGGAATATGAAAGAGAACATAAAAATAGTGTCAAAACCACAGTCTTCAATTACTTTTGGACGAATTCCTTAGGAAGTGGTGGAGGAAAACTTGTGATCACCTATAACCAGTACTGCCAAAATGTAGAAATGTGGTCTCCGGTGTGGAAGTTTTCATACAAAACATGATCATGTGCAGAAGTGGCTTCTTCAATTTACGGTCTGGAGCATCAAGTGTGGAAAAATTTTCCACTCTTATTAAGGGTGTATTGTGGTCTGATATTTTTTATATATATATTTGTGATTTATTTACCTAAATTCCCAATTATTCAAATATTCATATATATATATATATATATATATATATATATATATATATATATATATATATATATATATATATATATATATGACTTTTTATCACATCACCGTGATTCATATACGATCGGTAAGCTACAAACGTCCTTTAATATCCAATTCGCTTCTACCTCAGAAATAATATATTTTCATATATGTTACCGAAGGAATTTTTAGTTGATAATAAGTTCGTCGTCTCGTGGGCTCGAACCAGCGAAGGACAAGAACTCAGGACTAAAGTGGACGCATTAACTCACACGGGTTCGAGCCACGGATCGACGAACTTATTATATATATATATATATATATATATATATATATATATATATATATATATATATATATATATATATATATATATATATATATATATACTGTATATATATTTGTTCCTATATAAGATATGTGGGATAAAGGCCGATGTATGCATAGGCTAATTCTTATAGTGATATAAGAGAACAATGGTTACACCTATTTATTGTGACTAGATTCGTTGTTCTGTCAAAAAAATATTCATAATATTATATTTATGTCCACACAATTTTGATAATTGTATAAAGTAAATAAGTTTAGAAACATTGTTCGAAAATTTGGTATGAAGAAACAATGGAGTGTGTGGCAAAATATGGTATATATGTAAGGTCCCTTTGCAAATCCACCAAAATATCATTTTTGTCCTGAAAAGGTTTCTTTCCTCTTCGTCCTTGAAATGAAACAGTTATGAGGTGAAAATTTTAATGATCGTGATTAAAAGTACAATATATCAGTTTCTTAAATATCTTTTCATCTGCCTTTACTTTCCTAATTATAGACCGCAAAACATCAAGTGTTAGGTCGACTGAACTTGGTGCCCTCCAGTGTGAGGCTCTGTAACAAGATAATACTTCTCCCTCTTGACTCGAACTGAGGATGACTGATTGTGCCTTTTCTCGGACCGTCGGACGAACAACGACCAACGGCTGGCTGTGAAGTTCTGTACTGAATTGTGACTAACGACGTCTATTGTGCTAATTATTGTGATTACATTTTACTCTTGGGTTTGGAAGGTACTGGAAACTGGGAGTATGAGAGTTCTCATGGTGTTAATTGCGATATACCACAGCAGTACTTTTTAATGAGGCAGTGAAAAGAACAGCCCCGTGATAACGTCTTGTCCAGAGTCGATGGAAACCGCTCAAAGAACAGAAGAATAAAATCATAGAAAATTAAAGCAGAAAGAAATTCCAGAGCTAGGCAGCAGAGTGAAATATCGTTCTCTAACAATGAAAACCCAGGATTGCTGAATCACAATAAATAAAAGTGACGGGTGGTGGTCAGAAACTCATATCAGTACTTGGATGACAGACCACTAATGAATGTCAAATGCACTTTTCACAAAACCTTCTCTGATCATCTTTGTGGGCATAAGGTTAGGAATTTCACACCAAAATTCCTCGCTTAGATGAAAGGTTCTGGTGAATGCATAAAGGGTTACAGTGAGGCCTGAAAACAACACGAGAGTGAGTTTGTTAGTGTTTGAAAATGTATGGGTATTAATATTCAGTTATTCTCAATTTTATTCTACAAAAGGGAATTTTCTGATACTGCTCTCTGAAGTAGGTAAATATGCAATAGGGGGTCTCTCTTTATTTCTTAGAACGACAGAAAGAAATTAATCGCTCTCTCTCTTGCTCTCTCTTGCTCTCATTTAAAGTCACGGTTAAAATTTCCAGTATCCTTATTATTATTTTTTTATTACTCAGAACGACGGAAGAAGTATATCCCTCTCTTTCTTTCTCAGAATGGCTTAAGAAATATTGCTTTCGATCTCGCAGGATCCTGAAGGGTTGGTTCACAGTGGTTATTGAAGGCGGGGAGGGGGTTACGCTTCTTTTTATGGGGAGCAGGGGAGCAACGCATCTGTGGAGGGTCTTCCCGCAATGATGTTCGTGTAAATACCTGCCTGGCAAGAGCCCCAAAAAGCAAGAACGGTAACCCTTATTCATTATGTGTGTGTGTGTGAGAGAGAGAGAGAGAGAGAGAGAGAGAGAGAGAGAGAGAGAGAGAGAGAGAGAGAGAGAGAACCTTTCATGAAATTGTGATCATAGGGCAAATTCAGCCATTTTTTGTGCACTCTTCTAAATGTTTCGTTTAAATTAACGTTTGGCACGAACATTTGCATAGGAACCGTAGCTTTTTCATTCAGCCAGCAATTGCGAGGAAATCAATTGAAATGGATATTGATCAGCTTTAAAGGAAAATAAACGTAATTTGAATTCTGATCCAATTTCGGGAAAATAAATCTATTTGGATTTGGGACTGGTCTCAATTTTTGCAGCTTCAAGTTATTAAGAAATATTTTTATTCATGAAAATTATTCGCTCCTATTAACGTTTCAAGCTCTGATATTACATATCTAATATAGACTATAATTGTGTGCGTACCATTCCAGTGATAAAATATTTCATTAAGCCAATGACAGAGTCATCCTAATTATACAAATGACTCATCACACTCTTAATTACTGTCTCTAATTGTAAATTATCTTTTCCCCTTCATCGTGAAGAAATTGAATCTCCCTTCGAATAATGAGAATTAGAGAGTTTGATCTCCGTGAAAACAATGTACATTATAAACAATGAAAATGGCAGTATACAGAATGAACTAACCTACCTTTATCAAAGTGCATCATAACTATCATTCATTTTCTGAGCGTGTATGTATGCGCAGAGGCGCACTAATATATGTATGTACGCATTATTTGTTATGTAGATGTAGGTGTCTGTAAACTCTTATAAATTCATTCAAACCCTGCCCCCCATTAAATTGGGGGTCGATATTGTAAGAAATTAGACATTTCCTCAATCACGCAAGTGTTGCTTTATGGAAGAAACGCTTTAGCAATAACTTCGAAGGCTTTGAAATTCTGGAACCATTTGTGTTTCAAGATTTCTTCCACCTTTTGACTAAGTGTTTGCCAAGTACTTTCCTCCACTTCACCTTCAAATCACTGATGTTTGTTTCTCTTTTTTTATCATTCTCTACACGTTCGGATTACTTCAGTGTGCAATCATTTATCATTCAATGCCTTACCTTCCACTGTACTCCAAAAAGTTCTGATATATATTTTCTCTCATTCCTTCTTCAAAGCAAGATTACCTTAACACGTTATTTATCCATCTTGGAACTTTATCATTGCAGTCACGCCAACCTTCTTCAGCTACTAATTCCGTAAATATTACGGTGCTTCGGGAAAAGTTAGAGTTATGTAGTTGCTGCATGCATCCATATTCTGCCATATGAACAAATTGCTAAAAAAAAACAGTGAATTTCTGACATATTTGTGGAATGGCTTTTTCATTTTACGAGACTTAGTTCGCGCTAGATTCGTGATTGGCTTCTTTAGAAGAGGACAGTGAGGTATTCAAATTCTTCCTCGAATGGGCGCTGTGTGATTCCCTGTCACCGAAGATGAGATTTCCCCTGAGAGAGGATAATGTCACGGTGGCACTCTCGGAAATCTCGGAGAGAAATAAGCTCCGGGGATGACATGTATACAAGGTTGCAATATAATACCCTCTTATTTATAAGGCAAAGTATTGAAATCTCCGATGTATTTCCATGTCTATATATATATATATATATATATATATATATATATATATATATATATATATATATATATATATATATATATATATCTATATATATATATATATATATATATATATATATATATATATATATATATATATATATATATATATAGTATATATATATATATATATATATATATATATATATATATATATATATATATATATATATATATATATATATATATATATATATATATATATATATATATATATATATATATATATATATATATATATATATATATATATATATATATATTTATATATGTGTGTGTGAGTGTGTGAATAGTTTTACTAATAATATCTTAGCCAGTACACTAAGTTATTGAAAACATTTTACCTGGATACAATGATGTTTAAACCTTCCGAGAGAGAAATTTAATTCTTCTCTCTTTATTTTCCCAGCTGACTTTTCGCGTCTCGTTACTCTGAATGAAACCGTATCGTAGGGGAACGGACAATTGTGTATGATAACTAAGTATGATAATAAGATAAGAATGAACAATGGACATTTCTGACATAATACGAATGTACTATGAATAGGAAAAACAGTTAACTGTGCGAGATGAGAATCATTACGACAGGGATTTCCCAAATGTCATTTTTTTTCTAGACTCATGTAGTAAACATAAGGAGGTACATGCATGCATATATATATCCATCAAGTCCAAGCATATGCGCGCGCACTGATGATATTCCCCTGCAGTTATCTGATGCGGCTAAAGTAATGGAATTTTACCGCACAGGGGGCTAATCCTCGATTCAGCTATTTAATACTGGTGTGACAATGACGAATGCATTTTTAAGCAATTCTAATTAGGAGAGAGAGAGAGAGAGAGAGAGAGAGAGAGAGAGAGAGAGAGAGAAGCAGCAGCAGCAGCAGCAGCAGCAGCAGCAGCAGCAGCAGCATCTCTTAGTTCAAAGTTCTGTCTTTCTAGATCTGTTATATATAATTTTTTACCTCTTAACTGCAAAACTTTAGACAAAAGGAGTTTCTTCGTATGGCTTTCTTCTATTGCAGTAAGTGGTGCCATTGCTGAAATGCAACTGATATCCAGCTTCTTAACCATCTGACCACTGTCTGGAAAACCTTCTTATATCTTAAACCACAACGTTAATCTCTTACTCAACTCTTTGGCCCTTAACTATTGTATTATAACTGTACAATATATCCATTTTACGATAGAATGACATGGAATCAATGTCTGCATTAAAATTCATCTCGCAGCATGGTTTTTAGAAGGGCTGGCTGATTTAACGCTTGAAGTCAAGCTAAAGGCGGGCAGCATGCTGCAGTAGTGTTAAAACAACTAAGCAGAGTACGTAATTCGTGCTGTTGAAAGATAATCTCACGGTAATGTTTGTAAAACACATGCAATGCTTCAGACAAACGTACATTTCTTACATTAAGTCCACTTTCGAGTAGTTCCACTTTTCTCCATGAGGCTACTTTGTTCCTTTGGATCCGTGAACCAACACACAAATGATTATCGTGTATATGTATTTTCGCCTCTTATCATCAGTCATCTACGGACTGCTTCTTAATCCGTGTGATCATCTTCCCATTTTACATTTTCAATCTTCCTTCAGTCTTTGCTTGATAACAAGTGCCATCTGGTCCATTTTTGGTCATATACGCTCCCATATTATTCCAGTCATTACCATTTCTTAAGATACTGACTTACATTTCCCAGTTCTTCGAACTGAGTGCTGATTTTATCTTCATCATAGTTTTGTTAACCGAATATCTTCACTCTTCAGTAGTCATTTTCAGGGAGGTGCTTAAACCACATTTTAAAAATGAGAGAGGAACTTACGTTTAAGAATATAGCATAATTAATCAATTCCATAGCCACACCCATTAGATGCTCTGTTAATATCACAACTTAAATACTAAAAATTCAGCACTATATTAGTTAACAGATAATACATTCATAACAGAAAAATAACCTGAAATTAAATAGGTAAATTGGTGATGTAAATATTTGAAATACTTTATAGAAATTTTAGAAAAAAAAATTATTCCCTTAAATTTCCTTTGTCATAAAGAAGCACTAACTATACAGTAGTACCGGAAATATTCAAAATGTAGAAATTGAAATTATATTTTTATCACCAGCACCTCTAAATTCAGCCCAAAGTTCTATAGTTGCTTTTGTTTTTTTTTTAAATCCTTTAACTCTAAAGCATATAATCGGAGCGAAGGTTCAAATATAAAGCTAATTTAGAACGGGCATCACTGGATAGCAATATTTTGAGTGATAATCTTGGAATTGGTTTTCTGGTGTGTTAATCCAAACTTCAAAGTGTTGCCGCCGGTTACTTTCTTTGCACCAGCACAAAAACCTAAAATCATCTTTCAAGCCTGGGTTCACGGAAAATTGTTACGTGACCTTCTGGCTGGAAATCGACCAGTATGGGTTCGTCACGGTTTAGTTGTTAAGAGATGAACGTCACAATGGCTGTGCTTTGTCTTTGTGTTTTGTTTTTTCCACCTCTACACATCGTTAGCAAATGTGGCCCCATCTGGGGAAACTTGTGGAAGGACAGAAGGACAGACAGCTTTCGGTTTTTGAAGTCCATTTTGATGTAAGGCTTTTTTCAGGTATCCCCGTCAAGTAAAATATTTCAGATTTCAGGTTTTTTGTAATGTCATCTTACGTTTATCAAGTGGCATTTATCAAAAAATGATAAAACTGGCAGGACCAATAGACCGATGAATGCTGATTCATTTTCACTCTTTAATGTATACTCAAATAGGAAAAAGAAAGCAGACGCCGGTGATTATAAGACACCGTGCAGTAACTGTAATGAAATTTACGTTGGGGAGAATGGTAGATCCATTGCACAAAGATTAATGGAGTGCAACAGATCAGTAAGATGTGCTTCAAAGAGATCGGGGTTTTCGTGCATTTGAGAGATAATGGTCATACCATAAACTCAAAGAAACCTAACCCCCAAGAAAAAGAAAATGAAACCGACAGAACGAAGCCAGTCAAGAATTGTTGCGAAAATGCAAAGGAAATTCTTTTGCAGAATCTTGTGTTACAGATTCCGGCATCTTTTCACAGGAATTTTGTGATATTATGCAAAGCGGAATTTTAGGAGGTTACGTACGGATGGAAATGGAAACACAATGGGCCTCCTCAGCAACCCCCCCCCCACCTCATTTACTTTTTTCTGCCTATTTCCCTCACGAAATATCTGACTTCACGATTTTCTGCCACTTAGAATATTTTGGGAATGACTGTCTCTAATGTTTATGTAAAAATGTTTACGTATTCCCCTCTTTCTCTCGCCTGGTCATCTGAACGGAAAGATAAGACTATTGGCTTGCTCACGACCTAACCATACATCTTTCGATCCCTTACCTTGAGGACTCGGTTTGCCTTTTTACGAAAGGAGTGAAATACAGTGTATGTACCTACTCATTAGTCAGTTGATCTGGGTCATAGCTAAGGATTCACGAAAGCAGTAAAAGAAGTGAGAGAAAAAAATTAGAACATTTATAACGAGTACTCCGTCAAAACATGTCATCTTATCATAATGAATCATGAGAGAAGCTCACGTAGGTAATCCTCAATCCTTTGGGAGAGACCCCTCTCTCTCTCTCTCTCTCTCTCTCTCTCACACACACACACACACACACACACACGCCTAACTTTAATTTGTTAATTTTTCATACAAGTGAAATTTTGTTTCGAGTTTGACTTTCTTTTTTGAAGTTAGTAATTCTTTAATCATTTAAATCTTTCATGAGAGAGTCATTGTACATCTATTTCCTTTTTTTAGATCAGCTAATCGGACATCATCAGTTTGTTTCCTCCGTCGTCCCGTCGTCTGTAAACATTTTACATGTTGATCTTCTTGAGAACCACTGTACTAAATAAACTCGAAAAACATGATCAGTTGTATTCTGCCGGTTTTCCTAACTTGTTGTATGAGTAAAAAAGATTAAGTTGTAATTATCAAAACAATTGGTACCTAGAGAACTAAAGGATAACAATATATTATACCTCTGTCTTCAAAATCTAACAGATACAGATTGGAAATCGTAGATGAAGTTCCGACGTTTTTATCACTCCAGTATATACTTCACTTCCAGAATGTGGAACTCTCTTCCTTCTTCGGTGTATCCTTCATCATTCGAGGGGCATATTCAGGTGGCGAGCTTGCAGGAAAGTCCATTGACAGCGCTCATACAGGCCCAGGCATGTCCTGAGCAGCCATGTCTGTTCCAGTTTCTGCATCACTATATACTGCCAATAATAATATGATCGCGGTACGTCAGTGACGATGATGTAACAGAGGGTGAAAGCGTTAACTTACCTTTATTCAGCATTCTTATGTAGGGTCCTGTTTTGTGTGGACCTGATCTAGGGATCGACAGCATGCCATTTCCGTAGAATGTCCTTGTTATGTACAGAGAGAATAAATGCATGGAGACACATTATGCACACACGCACGGGCATCACACACACACACACACACACACACACACACACACACACACACACACACACACATGTATATATATATATATATATATATATATATATATATATATATATATATATATATATATATATATATATATATATATATATATATATATATATATATATATATATTTATATATATATATATATATATATATATATATATATATATATATATATATATATATATATATATATATATATATATATATATATATATATATATATATATAAATATTTATAGTCACAGTGTGTTTCAAGTACCTGGTTATTACACAATTAATTACAGAATTCAAAAATTTACCTCACTTCAACCAGGTACCTGACATCTCATAACAATAAAAATTATGAATGAGTACACTAAAGGTAACAGTTATCCCTTAACAAACTTGCTAATCATGTGAGAAATCAGACCAAGTTTATTAAAACAAGGGTGTGAGGTATCAACAATTAGACAAGAAATATGCTAAAGTAAAAGGGCATCACTCCATCAAACAACTGTAACTGTTTCCCTTGGTCTTAATTCACTTCAGCAAAACTAAAGGAACAAAACATGCTTATCACTTTGCCTTATTTACACAATTAATCCTATTCACTGGTGGTCAATATATGAAACACTGTTTTGTGAAAAATTTTAAATACAAAAATTTATTTTTAAATTAAAAATTTGTAATTAGAATTCACAATCTAAAAAAATTACCATTACTTTAAAACAACACAAAATTTAATTAATTATTGAATTAAATTATTAAACTATTTAATTTATCAAGAAATTAAATTAATCAAGCAAAATTTAAACCATTAAGAATTACATAACATTTAGAAAGAAAATCTTAGTAAATGAAAATTAAATCAAGTATGCAATCTTAAATTATAAAAAATATTTAAAATGCAAAACAAAATAAATGTTAAATAACCAATATACAAAACGTGAAAAATCAAGAGATTGCAAACACAAGAACACACAAAAATACACAAAAGATTTACCAATAATAATTTCACCAGGGCAAAAATTTTCTCAATATATCTTATTATACCATGGTAATAATAAGTAAAATTCACTTTACCTTACACAAGCTTGTGAAAACTTTTGCAAAATCACCTGAAACGCCGCTGCTTGAAATTCACAAAACAAACTTTTATATTAGGCATTGTTACACAATTTTCCTGCATTCAGATATGAAAAGATAAGACTAATACCAGTGACCACACAAATATTTTACGTTAATAATTTCTCTCCTTTGAAGAAAGAGAGAGAGAGAGAGAGAGAGGGAACCACATGAACAGTCTCTAAAATTAGGATGAATAAACTTTAGGATTCTAGCAAGAAATGAAGCAATCAGTTAACATCATTACCAGAGAAACACATTTTGGGTCCAACTAGCGAGTTAGAACAATACGTGATCAGAGCAACGCAATCTTACAAATATGACGCAATCGATGGAGATACAGCATTTACTCTCAAAAAGGCACACGTGAGTCGAGCACAAAATTATATGGGACGAGGCTCTTAACGAAATCTCAACACGATCAAAACAGATGGCAGCTGGCCAGCCACCAGTGGCACACTTTCAAAACAAGAAGAAGAACCAAAGTTGGTTTCCAGAACAGTACATGAAACATTGCAAAATCATTCATCTTTTTCTTGTATGAGACAAGATCTTACAAGATTCGATTGCCATTCCCTCATTTTTTAAAGCATTATCATTTGCTATGACAACTGACCCAAAACACGACATACAAACTCACAAGTACAGAACACTTGTTGCTTGGGGACAAAATGTGCGATCACATACTTCGTTATTATTAAAACATATTACTAATTCCAAATTATGCTGATAAGTTATCCAAATCACTAACTCTTTTGAGATCTGACATTGTACTATATATATATATATATATATTAAACAATTATATATTATTACATAGAACACATTATAATATAAAATATATATAAACACATCAAAATCATGGACTGCTATATACATATATATATATAAGGCAATATCATATATATATATATATATATATATATATATATATATATATATTATATATATATATATATATATATATATATATATATATATAATAAAGGTTTATAATATGTAAAACCATAAAATGTAATATGTGTCTCTATGAAAATTTTTATGCTTTGGTGCAGATTCTCATTTGTTTTGATGATGTGATTTTATGTCTTTTCTTACAGATAAATTGTGCATCATGTAAAAATTTTTTGATATGTTTTTACATTTGTTTGCAAGTACTGAGTGAACTCGATTCGTAACATGCTGTGTTGTAGAGAGAGAGAGAGAGAGATTGTTTTTGATTCTTATCGCTTAGTACACCCTGTGTTGACATAAGTGTTTGGATGAAGTCGTGTTTGGAGAAAGGCAGAATCCCTCTTGTCTTATCTCTGATTAGTTTGACAGCTATCGGCGAATTGCCTGTTACATATTTGTTCTGTGTGCCTATTCTGAAATCATTATCTGTGTCTATGCTTATCTTTCTCATAATCTGAGAAAGAGAGAATGAGTAAGTGAGATAGATGAAGTTGAGATGCTGACAGTGAGCCAGTTTTGGTCCAAAAATACTTCCTTCAGTTTGTTCAGGTGTTTGAGTGAACAAGGAAGTGTCGATCATTGATAAGAGACCTGGCATATTCCTTCTGGGCCTTAGAATTCCCTGTATGTATACTGTACATGAATACCTGTATGTATAATGTATGTACACTTTATGTGTCATGTATTCTGGGAGGGCTTGAAGATAAAAGAGCAGTGCTGAACCAGAGTCAGGCAGTTAGGAACAGGGCCTGCTGGAAATAGGCTCTCTCTCTCTCTCTCTCTCTCTCTCTCTCTCTCTCTCTCTCTCTCTCTCTCTCTCTCTCTCTCTCTCTCTCTCTCTCTCTCTCAAAATACCATTCATGTATAAGGGTGATATATTGGTTGCTTTCCTGTTAGTAAAAGTTTTGTTAAACTCACCCAAGAAGTATATAATTTTGTAAGAGGTGATCTAAGGTCTTTACGCTGTGCAAGCATTGTGAAAATGTATTTTACTATTTTCTGTTGAAGAAGGTAAGGTTCTTACTTGATATGTTTTGAGCTGTCATTGTGATAGAGAATTATTATTTTGATGATAAGGGGTGAATAATATCTCTTATAGTGAGTTCTAATGTGTCTTGCTGCTAATTATATATCATTGTGTATGTCATTGTGACTTGGCAGTATTGTCTTTGAGAAGGTCTTAGAAAGACATGAGTTTAACCTGATTTTTAAAAAGTAAAGGCAATCTTTTGAAAGATTGATATAATCTTTAAATATATCTTTGTCTTAGTGAAATTGTTGTTAGTATATGTACATTTTTGCATATTTCATTCTTATATGTCTGTGTTATTACATTACTCTAATTTTATAATTAGGGTTTTATAAATTTTTGTGCTGGTGATTACTTAGCATTTTGTTAGTGCATACTTATTATTGAGATTTCAGAGAATATTTATATGGATTCCAGTCAGTAACATTTTGGTGAACATTGGTGTTGAGTTTAATTAATCAGGTATATGTTTAAAACTTGAGTGATAGTTAATGGTTTGAATCTTACTTAACCAAATTGCTTTCTTAATAAATTAAAGTTTTGTGAATTCAACTTAAGAAATACTTAAATCTTACACTGTTATCAATAAATAGTAAATCTTTTTGAGATTGTGAACTCTGCATATAACTTTTGAACTTAGAAATGAATTTGTTTGTTTAAAGTTTTAAAAGCACAGCGTTTCATTTTGACCACCAGTAATTAGAGAAATTAAAGAATGTGTTCAAGGTAAGTGATGTATCTGTGTGTTCACCTGAGACATATCTAGGTGAAATTGAACCAGGGAAACAATTATAGTGTTTGTTGATGTGATGCCCATTTTCCACTAGTCTGTTTATAGCTTGTTGGTTGTTACCTCACCCATAAATTGATAAAGTTACATTGATTTTCTCAAGTGATAAGTAAGTTTTATGGGATCACTGTACCTTTAGAGTAATCAGTCTTAATATATTTGTTATGAGGTTTCAGTATCTGGTCGAAGTGAGGTAACGTTTTGGTATTATTATTTGTGTAATAACCCACGTGCTTGATCACCTTGACAAAACACACTTCACACACAAACACACACACACACATGTATATATATATATATATATATATATATATATATATATATATATATATATATATATATATATATATATATATATATATATATATATATATATATATATATATATATATATATATATATATATATATATATATATATTACATAAAGGGTGTTTCAAAATTAGAGTCCCCCCTCTACATCATAAACTAAAATTCATATAGACAAAAACGAAAGTAATTCAGAACAGGTATTTATTTAAGTTTCTCTGAATATTTAATATTTTGTGTGGCCTCCATCTGCCTGTACCACAGCCTGCATTCTTGAGGGGTATGATTTCAGCAAATCGCAAAAAAGTTGAGACTCAAACTCCAATTGCCTGAGCACTTCAGTCACCTCTCTTCGAAGGTCGTCGAGGCTTGGTATACCATCATAGTTCACTGTATGAACTTCAACACAATCCTTTAAGATGCTACCAATGTTTTCACACACATTAAGGTCAGGGGAGCTACCTGGAAATTAACTTGACGAGAAGAAATCGATACCACTGTTTCGAGGCTGCTCCTGTTTCTGAAGAGCCTTGAAACATGGTGCCTTATCATGCAAAAATGTGACTTCTTCAATAGATGACACATTTTCAGGATCTTTGAGGAAAGGAAATACTCCACCAGTAAGCACAATTTCTCTGAAGTATTCGCCATTCTATGACTGTCCTTTTTCTTTGATGATCCACATTAACCATTTGGCTGTGAAACAGAGAAAATTCCCAAACATTCAGGAAATTTCACAACTTGACAATAACGCATGTCATCGCTGATATCATCCAACTTTGCAGCCCAAATGATGTCATTTTTATGATTTGGTTTCCTGACTGTGTAAATGAAGAATTCATCTGATGCAGCAACATGGAGAAAGTCAGCTACATCGCAATCTTTAAGAAATGAACCACAAAAACCTGCACGGTCTTCTCTCTGTTGCTGAGTGATGTTGGGCTTACTGATAACATGAAATGGCTTGATACCAGATTTTTTCAACTCACAATATACAGTACTATAACTTTTTTCTTTCCCCTTTTTGTTTCTAGTTCAAGCGCCAATTTACGTAAAGACTTTCTTGGTCTACCCACTGCTTCAGCTATGATGTCTGTTCACTCCTGAGCTTCATTCCAAGATTCAGTCTTTTCACATGGATTTTTGTTCCAGTTTCTTTTAACAAAGGATTCATCTATTTTATTGTATTTTGCTATCCAGGAACATGAAATGAAGGATGTGCCAGTATCCCTGGCCTCTCTGAAGGATATAGCTCGGATTCGGTCAATCCATCTGATTTCCTCCAGTCGTTAAATTCAGAATTCTAACTCCGTCAACTAAATGTCTGAAAATTCAGAAATTTTAAATGAAAGAGTTTAATGAAACGTAAAAATGTACTTGAGACAGTTATAGCAGAACACTTTTGCTATAAATATCCTTAAAAATATGTGATAAAATATATATATATAAACTGGAAACCACTATATATAAAGAATCAAACAACATATATATATATATAGAACTATATAAATATCGATATGCATTATTTATATATATATATATATATATATATATCCTATTAACTGGATATATATATATATATATATATATATATATATAATATCACAGTTAAAAGGAATATCATCGCAGTTTTATTCAGTAAATAATGAAAGCGTTCTTTCAAGTCGTTTATTTAAACTTGATGCTTTAATCATTAAAAGCACAAAAATATACAGTACAAAAATATTAAGAAATGGTTAATATTCCGTTTTCAAATATGAACAAGAAATATTTTTGGTCAATTAGTCAAAGGTAATAAACAAAGTTAATCCAGGATAATGCCGGGATTAACCTTTCTTTTTAACCTAAGACCAAACAAAATGACATACTAAATGTTTTTGGATTTTGTAAAATCCTAAACATGTATGTCATTTTGTTTGGTCTTATTCAGATGGTTGATTGCTCAACCTGGATTATCGAAAACTTTCTGTTAATACACTGAAATTGACCATCTGGTATTTCTTGTTCTATTTGTTTAATATATAACTTAACCATAAGTGTCTCATTTGTGCCCATTCAAATTGCGTCAATAAACGTGAAAAATTAATATCAATTTTGTCTTTTCTGTGTATTTTCAACAACTTTTTTCTAATCATTTTTAAGCATCAAGTTTAAATAAACCATAGATTAAATTTAGAACACTTTCATTATTTGACTAATATAAAATAAGATTCAATGATATTCCTTTTAACTGTGTCATTGCATATCGGACTAAAGTCTTGCTTTACTCAGTTAATAGGATGATCTAAATCTCTCATATGTACATGAATAATGCATTTCGATATTGAGCCAGTTCTCACAGAGAATATTGGTGTTGTTTGAGTCTTTGTGAAAGTGGTTTTCCCGTCGTGAGCATAAATAAATTTTCTCACATATTTTACAAGCCATGACATTTCATTGATGCAGCCAGAAACATCTCTTATTAGAATTTTTATCACTAAACTCTTAACATTAAAATTACGGGTAAAACAACATTTATGTTGAAAAGACTTTAAAATTCTAGGAATTTGTTGATGGCCTTTCATCATTTACGCCAACTTGTCGCTGAATAGGCTTATCGGGGTTAAGTCCCCACGATTATTTTATAAATAAAATGTTTTCTTTCGCTCAATTCTCCAACGGAGATATACTAGGTAGCGTCTTTGGATATTTAAGGATTTTAGCTTCATGATTGTATATAAATCACGGTGAAAAATTTTATTAAATGTGTGTTCCAAACAAACCAATGAACTAAGGCGGAATATGGTCATTGTCGAGGCTAGTACATTTAAAGGTTTTCATGACGGGTAAAATAAAGTAAAGCAAATTCGGCAAAAGAATACCTTGTTTTAATGGCTTAATGGTTTACGAACTTAGTCGATAAATAATTTTCTAGAGATGTTTCGTGCATCTATGAAATTCCAATTCATTTATCAAATATAAAAATATATTATGGACAAACTGGAAATCACTTTCACAAAGAAGCAAACAACACAATAATATTCTGAATTAAATATCGAATATTATTTGTACATATGAGATTTATGATTGTATCCTAATAACTGGTGTAAAGCAAAACCTTTCCTGTAAGAGCACAGTTAAAAAATATCAATGAACTGTCAAATAATGAAAGTGGGTCAAATTGTCGAGGCTAGTTTATTTAAACTTGATGAATGATAAAAAAGTTGTATGAAATCTCGGCAAAAAAATTATACCTTGATTTTTATACTTGATGGCTCAATGGGTAATATTCGTTTTCTGGAGTTAAGCTGAATATTTGGATTAGTTTGTCGCGGGTGATCCCGGTTTGCCACGATTCCACCATTTATCACTTATATAAATTCCCTAAACAATTAACCAACGGAGATATACAAGAGGTAGCGTGTTTTTGATATTAAGCGAAACTTTAGTAGCATTTTGATTGTCTATAAATCACGTTTGATAAAAATTCGATAAGAGCTTATCCTGTTAAACGCAACAAATTTATTACCTCATGACAATTGATCATCTGGTATTTCATTTACCCGCTATTTGTTTACTTTGTAAAACACCTATCTTCTATTGCGCCCATTTGTGCCAACTGAGTCAATAGCGTCAATAAACGTGAAATTCCAAGCGCATTTATACTACTAAAAATCTGCCTGTCTTTTAAATGTGAATTTCGAATTATACACACTGAAGTCACGATTGTATCTATAAATCAAAATTTTAAATAATATATATATATATATATATATATATATATATATATATATATATATATATATATATATATATATATATATATATATATATGTCTAATAAACCTCCTTGGGATACTTACATGATTCTAGGCGGCACCCGATGAATGCATGAAGTTCCTTTTATTTATTACACATCTGACTTAATATTAGGACAATTCGTAGACAAAGAAGCGAAATCTATGGCTTAGGGCCGTCTTCATGTTTGGAAAAATGACATAAAATTAAGGGTTCTCTTAACTAATTATATTTACATAACAAACACAGATCACAAGAATGACGAATTACTGGGCAGGTAATAATAAGGGCCTGCTAAAATTATGAATCCTGCACAGAATAAATATTCTACGCCGACAATGTCTTCAGAACAGGAAACATCGCAGTGTGGTAGAGGGGGATGCACAAGGGCAGCGGAAAAAGGGGGAGGGGGGTTAAATATGTAAATATAAAATCAATATGAAATGACCAGGATCATATCATTAAACTTTGCATTTTTAAGTGAAAAGGTAGAGATGGAAAAAATGGATTTTAAATATTTAATAAATTTAAATTTAAATGGTTAGACATTTATGAATACATATAATTTAAAATGAGATAAATTTCACTGTAGCAGCTGGTGGTGGAATGACGTAAACGAGTCCTCGAATGATTAAGAATGTCAAGCGAGGACGAAGAAATGCACTTTTGTACGAGAGATTAAGGTTCACAACTGCGAGGGCTTAACCTTCTTCCTTTCACTCATCCGCTAAAAAAATACAAAGTAAAGGAGAATCAACCACGGGAAAAATCAGAACAAAAGATACAACACTAACAAAAAGTAACTAAAATAAACCAACAAAAATCAACACGAATCAAAATATCAATTACTGCAATCGCATGACTAAAACCTAAAATTTTCATATAAATCAATAAAATCTTGAAATCAACGAATCACCGAAAACAGCAATTAACTAATCACGAAAATCACCTTACGTAAATATTTGCTTAAATCAACACTAAATCACAAAAGCTCTCAAATTATCAGTAAAACAAATAGCAAATTCAACGAGCAGTCAAATACCTAAGAAATAAAATTATAGACTGCATTGAAATCATAGGTTCAATCTAGCAAAAATTTAATAAATTAAAATACTTGAAATTATTTTCAAAACACTGGCATATAGAATATGTGACGCAAGAACAAACATTAAAGCCTCTTATGCTTACCCTGTTGCGATAACAGTTCTGGCGAGTGTGGAAAAAATCATTCAATAGACGATCATCGCTAAGCAGCGTCCGGATCCCATCCTCGATGAATTAGTGTGTAATTATGTCCATGTTAGAGGAAAAATCCGTAGTAATTAATCCAGCACTAAATACGGTAGTAATCCAGGACGGAGTCATAAATCCAGCGTGAGTGTATAAATCCTTAATTCCACTTAAATAACGAGAGAGAGGGAAAGAGTCCTCGTCACTCCCGTATGAGGTTATACTGAAGACTGCTTAACTGTGTGAAAAAACTTCACAAAGACATTAGCGGCAGGCAGATATAACTACTGTAAAGCAGTTACTATTTAAAAGAAAAGGGGCAATTAGCGACACTTCTGTATGCCAAATGTATAAATACTGAACTATTCAAATTAATAATTTGAAGTTTTTTCAATCTGCCCCCCACGGATTTAAATTTAAATTTCTATACAAAACCAGATTGAGCTAGCTGCTTATTCTTCTCAGAACAAATCAAAGCAGCCCCCCGTTGAATTCTTGCAATATTGTCATTAGAAACAACATTAGAATCACTCTGAGGTACAAGATTTAAATCTGACTGATCAATATGAGAATCACTTAACCCATCACCTTTAACCAAAAGAATAACAGACGATATATCCCTAAAGACAACACTTTTATTACCCTTGACCAATTGTACTTGAACAGCCTCACCAAGAGAATTATAAATAACATCAAGAACTCTAGCTAAAGGGTAATTGGGAGCCTTAACCATCGAATCCTTTATCAAAACTATGTCACCTTTTGAGATTTTAACGTGCTCTCTAGGGTAATATTTATCTCTGTATTTAGTTGCCTGATCTTGCAATCCAAATAAAAATTCATTGTGATAACTATTACGCAATTTCTCTTTAATATGAATTAAACGCTGAAAGTCCTTACCCAAATCAGAAGAGTCATAATCATCGAGTTGACCTTCGTGATATATACATTCCATAACCTGTGTATCAAGGTCTATAGAATACAAGGTCTCTCCGCGCGCAGCTTAAGTCGGATTAAAACCAGAGTTGCCATATGTCGGTATAATTTCGTGACGTCACGCAGTACGGTACTCCAGGGTATGGCCTTTTTGGGCACTAGATGTAATTAGAATTCTCTGTTATCTGCGTTAAATGGGTGGTGGGGTAAATATGAATACAAGACATGGTTAATAATAGATTTGTAAAGATTCAGTTGCTTGTTTATTATTGGATTATACAATATATAAAATTTTTGACTATCGGACTACATATTTACAAGAAAATTATACAAGTCCTGGTTTATGATGATATACTAAAATGCAAAATTATATATATATATATAAATATGATTTTGATAAAGCCATATATATATATATATATATATATATATATATAATCATATAATAAATTTACAAAACTATTTTCTTCAGCTTTTTTTCAACCTTACTTTGAGAAATTATTGACCTATTTAATATCCTAATCCTGAAAAATGTTCGACACTGAACAAAATATGATACAACTTCCTCAGTCAATGCTACATGTTTCTTTTTATCTGCTGATAGGCTTTTTATGGCACCCCTACCCGCTTTCAGGGTCTTTTCGCAGTGGTGGCATTTAAACATTTTCTCCCTGGTTTTTAGTTCAGCAATAAATTCCCTGTTTGGTTTCATCAGACACCCTCTTCCTCTGCTTATTGCTCCAATCCAAGAGGTATCATCCTCTGACACTTAATACCCTAAGTTTGGGTATTGTGGAAACTTCTTTGCAATGAAACCGCCTAAATATTCTAATCCCTCTTCTTCTTCTATTGCAGTTTCTAAGTCGAAGGTGTCCTTAGAATTTCCTGAAATGTTCTTATCCTCATTACCTTCATCAAGATCCGAGTCAGGCAAACAAAACATCATTGCAGAAAGGGCTAGTTCACTTTGCAGCCACTGTTCATCAGAAGTTGATGATTTCTGCTCATTCAAGCAAGAAAAGGAAGCTGCTGACATGTTGTCTCCGTTAACACTCTTCTATGTTGTGTTTCGAACTCATGAGAAAAGTCTGTCTCTGTGCCCATTAAGTGACAGACATCTTATTCTGTGCTTTACTGCAACAGGTGATGGATGCTGGTAACATGCTCCCATTTGTCGAAGGCAACCGAAGAAGTGTTCCAATCCATCTTGATTTAATCTATACGTCAAGATGTATGATATACCAAACTTTTCTGCCATCATTTTGTATAGTTTAGGTAATGATATTGAGGATATCATGATTCCTTTTTGAAACGGGTAAGCCCTTTTGCTACCAGTCACTGTCAAATGTTTTGCAGTGTTAACCATTTTGTCTAGCACTGCATTTTGTTCCTCTAAATTTAACCCATAATAATTGCGTGCCCACTTTTGTCAGTTGGCACTCGAGAAAACTGAAGAGGTCAAACCATCTGTCTACTAGTGAGATGAACTGTATGGTTTTCTCCCAGTGTTTCTCCGAAAGCAGTCCTTGTTTACCAAAATATTACAGGGATTTAGCAGTCGTTTCTGAGAGAAATTGAACCGCTAATTTTACACTCATTCTTTGGACTCCTCGAACATTCACATGTTTTTCTGAAAGCTTATAAGTTGTCTGCAGATCACTGACACTTCTTTCCAAAAGTTCTCTCACAAGACCACTGTTTATGTACACGTTTTCATCTAATGTAAAACCATGATCTAAAAAATTATTCCGAATAAGTTACAAGATGCGGAGCATCAGCAAAAACATAAATTTCACGTTCACTGACTGCTGGGTTTTTAAATGATGTTTTCATTGCATGAACATCTAAGGTTTTCCAAAGCCTCATATTCGTAGAGCTCATGTCATTAACCATGGCAACTACGGGGTAACCAGCTGATTCTGCTTTCAATACCCATTTTTTTCCTTTAATTCTTCATTTTGGCGAAATCTATGAAATATAAGGTTGCCCTTCTTTGAATTGCTTGAGTTGCAGCCATACACAGCACAACAATTAGGCATTTCCCGTGAGGAACTGAGGCAACAAAAAAATGACGAATTTGTAGGTATATATAAGCTGCATTATGCCCTTCCAAGGTCTGTGTCTATGAGACACTGATTTTATCACGTGGTCGGATCAGTGCACGATTGTTCTTTCTGTGAGCTCATGGAGAAAGTAGCGCGTGACGTCACGAAAACGGCCTGCGCAGAGCGCGGTCAGTTTTGGAACGAAGATGGGTTGACCTTGTATTCTATAGACCTTGCTGTGTATCATATCCAAACTTCAAAAACTCTGGTGACAGCACCTGAAAATCATCATTCACATTCTGTTCCCTCAATGCGCCAAGTTCAGAAATGGGTTTCTTATTAGCGTAACATATGCATTGTTTAATTACATGAGAAAATTTCAGAAAATCTAGAATATTATTATGGATTGCTCCCTGTATTAACTTTCTTACCAGACCAACTCCGGACTCTATGATACCTCCAATACCACGATTCAGAGAACCACGAGGATACTGTGAAAATTCAGTGACATCGACACCCCTCTGATTGAAGAATTCCTGCACCTCACTTGCCTTCAGACATTCCTCAATCCATGTGAATGCACCACCAAGATTTGAGCCAGAATCTGAAAATATTTGTTAGGCAAACCATTGCTGTAAACATGATTTTGAAAAGCCAATAAAAATCCTTTAGAATCAGCTGAAGTCACTATTTCAACATTAATCATGTTAGACCAAGTACATTTAAAGATTACCCCATAGGTTTTAACTTTGTCACTTCCATACCTTGTGAAATATGGCCCAAAGTAATCAATGAAACATACAGAAAAAAACTCTTTATGGGATTCACATTCCATTCTCTATAGTCATTAGCATTAACTTTAACTGGTCTATTATTAAAACGTTTACAGTGGTAACATTCATTCACAACCTTCTTAACTGTTGAAAATCCCTTAAGCAGAAAAAATGCCGGTTTCAATTTATGTAGCACATAGTAAGTACCTGAGTGATTAAACTTCAAGTGAGTGTCAATATCAGTATTCTACCGAAATCACTATTATTACTAATGAGTATTGGAGTTCTCGACATCATACCTTTAGACATCTTTCCCATCTTACATTTTACTCTAAGAATACCATCAGAGTCACAAAATACATTCATTCTACTAACTAGCTCAGGAATAGACTTTTTTGCTTTCCGTTTTGAAGTGAAAAATTATGTAAATCTGAAAGCAATTCTGTTGATCAAGCTTTAGCAAATCATTACTGCATTTTGGTAGCTTGCATCTAATAAGGCAATTGACTGCTGGCTCTTAGAATTTATTCTTAATCTTATATTGTTTATGAAAAGCTTAACTTTCATTAGTACTTTAACCGCTTTGTCAAGTGAAGAATACTTTAGTTATATCAACAACTGTACCAACTGACATATCTTCAACATTTGCCTTATTTACAACCAGCTTGGGTACATCCACATCATTAATCATGCCTGGATTAGGAATTACAAGCCATTCCAGTAAACTTAAATCTTCCGTAACATCTCGGGTCCAGGTCAAGTAACAAGAGTTTCTCAACTTTGAGAAAGATACTAATCTAGTAGTGAAATCTGCAGCATTTTCATTTGCTCCTACGAGAGCTAACTTCACCGAGTGTATAGACTTACAGAGGTCGACAATATTTGTGATTTTATTATTCACATATACACTTCTCTTTTGAAGCTTTGTTCTCAAGTTCTCATAATCAGCTAGCCAACTCAAGGCAATCGTAGAATCTGAAAACAACATTATGTCATTAACTGCAATAGGCACAATACAAGGAGTGAGCATTTTATACAGCTCAAAAGCCCTTTGCAATGCATACTCTACTGCAGTGAGCTCGAGTACAGGCATAGTTCGCCCTTGCAGATTTTTATTCAGAATCTTATTATGGGCAGATACGAAGGATACCAACTTTGAATCTCTCTCCTGCAAGTAAATAACACATCCAATAAAGTTTTTACTCGCATCACTCATTACAATTATATCAAAAGTAGACTTTCTGCTACCCATATATCTTGGTATCTCTAGCCTTTCACCATTATTGAATTGTGAAGCTATGTTTCTCCATTCATTTAGCTGAGCACCATGAAGAGTAGTATCCCATTTATCTACATAATCCGACTGTAATTGCCTGAGGAAAATCTTACATCTGTTTAAAACAGGCAAGTTAGCATTATTCAAATCAAATATACTCATTACTGAACTCAAAATCTGCCTAGGAGTATCAGCTTCAACATTTAATTTTACACATTTGGCCTTTAGTACATCATTATATCTGTCCCAGCACATGCCAAAATTTTAACCTCTTGCAGAGTCTCTGTGCCAACTTTACAGTCAATCTCATACTGAAATTGAGAATAATTAGTAACATACTGCTGCAATGGAAATTTATGCTGCTCAAATATTGTACTGGCTTCCCTGTGAACCATTTCAACTTCATCTTCATCTGCGCAGCCAATCAGAAAATTATCAACATAACTGCCTTGGTAGATTCTTTTTTCAATTCTTGAATTTCTTCAGCATCACCATCTGTCTCCAATATTAGCATATTATAAAGACTGCACTGCAACAGATATGGAGAAACAGACATCCCAAATATTACTTTGCTTTTAATACACAATTGGTGTAAAATCTCTGGATTCAACATCCTTAAACCAATAAAAGAGAAATTTTGAGGAATTCTCATCATCAATGGCCAATCTGTGAAAGGCTTTTGAAATATCAAATCCAAGTACAAACTTGTCAAACCTCATCATGGTCAATGCATCACTTATTTTAAAATTCTTGTTGTAACCTGGGTGAATACATTGATTCAGACTAATTTTACTACCATCAGGTCTCTTTTCTGCAAGATTCGCCATGTAAATAACTCTTACTTTCGTAGTATCTCTTTCTTCTTTAATTACAGGACTGTGGCTAATGAAGAAATATTTTGAAAATTTCCTTTTATATTCTTCAAAATCTTCAACTTTCTCAATGATTCCCAAATCAATTTGTGACTGGAAAACTTCATCAACTCGCTTAGAACATTACTGTTCATGTATTTCTTCTTCAGACTGCACAGAACCTTGAAAGCAAGTCTCTCATTTGATCCAAGAAGATCTTTATATCTAGTCAACAAAGAATTGGTACAACATAACGTCTTTCAGAATCTCTGGAAATGTTGCATAAAAAATCCGTCACTTCTTGCTCAGTTTCATTAGTAACACATTCAATAGAATTCTCTTCTTCCATATTTATGAATATCTTACAATTATGACCCAACTGAGAATAATCCGCAACCTCTGCTATATCTGGCATGCTTTCAAAATTACATATTCCATCAAGTGTTGGCACTTCATAGTCAAATCCATCAGAATCAATCTCCATAGTGCCAATGCATGAAGTAGTAGATTCTATTTCTTCAGAAATCTTCCTATCAGACATCAAAGATGTATCTACTGCATCGGAAAGATTCTTTATCCAGTCAGAAATACAACCAATCAATATTAGTTTATCATCAACTCTGTAAAAAAGAAGTCAGTCTGTCTTTTGACCTAGTACTCCACTCTCCATGCTCATCACACAATGCCAATCCTTTGCACCTATCAGTAGCTTTATATCATCAATGTCATGAATTCTGTTTACACCATTAAATTTATCATAAGCAACCTCTTTACCACTCTGCCTTAGCAGTTCTATTAATTTAGACATATGAGGAGCTTTCATCTGAATTTTAATCTTAGGAATACAAATGCAAGTAATTTCATAACTTACATCACCAATCTTAAAAGGAAAACTCACTGACTTGGTACAAATCTTTTGATTAGTATTAATCCCCTTGATAATCAAATGTATCTTAGGATCTACTACCTTTAAGTTCAAGAAATCTGCTAAAATTTCCTCAATAAAGGAATTCTGGCTACCTGAATCCAAAACTGTATCCACTTTTACACGATCATGTTCAGTTGTCACTGTTAGTAATGGTAATAAAGAATCAACAATATCCAAATGACTGGATGCTGTAACAGTTGATGGAATTTCATTAACACTCTCGACAACATTAACCACCTTTGTGGTAGTTTGTTTACTATTACTAGAATCTGTTGGCTTTGAGCTACACAAAAAACTCCAGTGTTTACCCTTTTTGCATTTGAAGCATACACCTGATGTTTGAAATCTGCACCCATTACTATTATGACCTGCTTTTAAGCATTTAAAGCACTTGTGCAATTCTTTCAATCGCTTTATTTTATCAGATACTTCCAAGTACTTTGTACAACTGGCAATTTTGTGATCTTTAGCATTACAAAGCATACATTTACTCCTTGTTAAACTAGTATTCAAACTAGTAGCCAATACTGCGGTCTTACATGGACTTCCTTTATTAGTGTTTAATTGAGCCTTTTATCTGCTGCAAGCTTCCAAAAATTTACCAGTGACATCATCTAAAGTAGGATAAGACTTATTTGTGATCGCAACTATGATATCTTGAAATTTAGTAGGCAGTGAAGACCACACAAAATAAAGCATAACAGTGTCCAAATCAATAGCATTGTCTTTCACTGCATCAATCAGCTTCTTAATATGAGCATAAAAATATATGGATCATCCTTGCCCCAAACAAACCTCAAGTCAGTTAACTCTTTAATGAGGACAAACTTCTGAGGCATTTCATCAGCAAATGCTGCGATCAAATTTGTTTAGCCTGACCAAAAGTTTGCTGGGACACATTTATGGAACTAATCATAGCCTTTGCTTCTACCATGCCATTGCTGCTCAAGTAAATTATACCTCTCGACTTCATTTAAATTATACGGAGCAGTCAAGTGTTCAAAAACTTCAAAGAATCGCTTGCATGTAAATTTATCTTCCTTAGAATCTGCAAAATACTGAGGCAAATTCAACTTGGGCAAATCAGTTCTAGTTCTGCAAGGAGTTTTATTATCAATCTGTAAGGAGAGATTATCAAGTCTAGAGTGCATTTTGTTTGACAGTAATTTAATTTTACGGTAATATTCCTCACATTCAGAATCCTGCCTATCCAAATCCTCCTGCAGAACTAAGGAGTCCAGTCTAACTTTACTCAAAATCAAATCATCTAAGCTCTGCAATCTTTGACTGTACTTACTCAGAAAACTCAACTCTGTTTGCAATTCAGCTTTATCCAAAGAATCAACAGCATTACACAATTTAGTATACAATACACTAACCTTGCGGCGTATAGTAGTACGTTCACGCTTTTCCGATTCCGCCATCTTTAACTAATAGACAACACACCACACATAAATCAACTTTCAAAAAAACTAACACATATAACACGAGAGGAGGGGGACCCGGACACCGCCCAACTAGACACGACCAACATTCCACACCAGTGCTTAAAAATATTAATCCAAAAGTTCGAAGGACCAAGCGGAGAAAGGGGGGGGGTTCAAATATGTAAATATAAAATCAATATGAAATGACCAGGATCATATCATTAAACTTTGCATTTATTTCATAAATTTAAATTTAAATGGTTAGACATTTATGAATACATATAATTTAAAATGAGATAAATTTCACTGTAGAAGCTGGTGGTGGAATGACATAAACGAGTCCTCGAATGATTAAGAATGTCAAGCGAGGACGAAGAAATGCACTTTTGTACGAGAGATTAAGGTTCACAACTGCGAGGGCTTAACCTTCTTCCTTTCACTCATCCGCTAAAAAATACAAAGTAAAGGAGAATCAACCACGGGAAAAATCAGAACAATAGATACAACACTAACAAAAAGTAACTAAAATAAACCAACAAAAAATCAACACGAATCAAAATATCAATTACTGCAATCGCATGACTAAAATCTACAATTTTCATATAAATCAATAAAATCTTGAAATCAACGAATCACCGAAAACAGCAATTAACTAATCACGAAAATCACCTTACGTAAATATTTGCTTAAATCAACACTAAATCACAAAAGCTCTCAAATTATCAGTAAAACAAATAGCAAATTCAACGAGCAGTCAAATACCTAAGAAATAAAATTATAGACTGCATTGAAATCATAGGTTCAATCTAGCAAAAATTTAATAAATTAAAATACTTGAAATTATTTTCAAAACACTGGCATATAGAATATGTGACGCAAGAACAAACATTAAAGCCCCTTATGCTTACCCTGTTGCGATAACAGTTCTGGCGAGTGTGGAAAAAATCATTCAATAGACGATCATCGCTAAGCAGCGTCCGGATCCCATCCTCGATGAATTAGTGTGTAATTATGTCCATGTTAGAGGAAAAATCCATAGTAATTAATCCAGCACTAAATACGGTAGTAATCCAGGACAGAGTCATAAATCCAGCGTGAGTGTATAAATTCTTAAATCCACTTAAATAACGAGAGAGAGGGAAAGAGGGCTGCTCCTCGTCACTCCCGTATGAGGTTAAGTTGAAGACTGCTTAAATGTGTGAAAAAACTTCACAAAGACATTAGCGGCAGGCAGATATAACTACTGTAAAGTAGTTACTATTTAAAAGCAAAGGGGCAATTAGCGACACATCTGTATGCCAAATGTATAAATACTGAACTATTCAAATTAATAATTTGAATTTTTTTCAATAGGGCAGAGCCGAGAGATTCTGCTGTCGAGGCCTATCTGCAAAATGCACGATGGTTACTCGCAATAATAATATGCTCAAAATGGACTGAGGAGTTGCACAGATAGTGCTAAATAACTCAGTTCACAGCTAAATGCATAATTACATTAACACTGAATGCTCCAACACAAATTACTGAAAGTGATGGCAGAGGGAATTAAAATGCCACCACAAAATATACTGGTTCAAGCCTCAGGTTCAAACAAGTGGAAGGTTCAAGGGACAGGCAAGGTTAAAGACATCTGTCCTTGGTGGTGTTCTGAACGATTCTCTATCCCGATTTCTGTTGCATCGTCTATAAATAACCTCCGGAGATTATGCCGGTTGTGTCTGGTAGGTGGCACAAAGGTCAATCTTTGTGATATTTTCTATAATGGCCGCATGGCATCAGTTACC
The DNA here is from genome assembly GCF_040412425.1 of Macrobrachium rosenbergii. Lineage (NCBI taxonomy): Eukaryota > Metazoa > Arthropoda > Malacostraca > Decapoda > Palaemonidae > Macrobrachium > Macrobrachium rosenbergii. The sequence goes on along the minus strand of NC_089796.1, from coordinate 31,201,244 downwards.
CCTCATGGAGGTTCAGGATAGGTGGGGAACGAACTTTCTCTTTTTTTGGCCCCTCCCTTGCCCATTGTCTAGCACTGTCGAGGAAGGCATTTTTGAAGGTCACATGGAACAAGGCCTAAGGCAGTCATTTTGAACAGAGAGAGAGAAGGGTTAGGCTTAATCATTTTGGGGAATGAAGGAGAGGGTTTATGAAGGGGCGAGTTAAATTAACTGAAATGAATTTTATTTCTTTCCCAGTTATGTTACAGATGTAAAAACAGACACAGGTGGTTTGGAGAGAGGCTCCATTCATTGAACCTCCCCAACCATGATAGCATTCACATCCTAGATCGGATGAGAATGATTACCAGGAAGCAAACTCACTTAAATACTTTACTTTACTTCTCTCTCATTTCCCTTTGGTGTCTTATAATTTAACTTAAACTTCTGCGGAACAATTAATTTCGAGAGGCAAAACAATATTGTGACATTTACGTTAATGCAGAATAAAAACTTGCTACTAGAAATGACATATTCTTATGAGTAAATTCCTATTACCTTAAGGAAGCATTAATCAGAATATTTTCACAACGTAAAAATATAGTTAGAACAATGAATTAATACTAGGTTAATTCCAGAGATACTTTATGCACTCTTAACAATAATCAATTAAGAATTTTGCACACATGTAGTTAGTCTGCCTTGAAGAGGCATTATAGTAAGGTAAATGTTGGCCTGGTTAGGTGTTTCCACGATACTTGAGCAATGGCTCAGTGCCATTTGGCCACTATAAACACAAGGTTGTGAGTCTGAGAATAGGTGTCAGATTCAGAGTAATCAATGATTGTTAATATGATGATCAAATATGCCAAAATTACATTCCGTAGCCTATGGAAAACAGCTAGGTTCACTCCCCAGAGGGAGTGACTCCTCTGGCAAGATCATTTACCAGCATCTACAATAATGGTACTGTGCCAAGTTGGCACTCATATAATAATAACTAATGGTGATGGCATATCATATTTTAAATGCATCATGTTGCGGTAGGCATGAAAGGGAAGTTGTAAGCCTTATACAGTTGGCATATCTGTCAATGGCACTGTGCATGAGCAGAGGGGATCAAAGTAAAATGGGGCCTGGTAAGGCATAAAATAAATGTGAGTAATAGTCAAAAGTAAGGAAGGGAAATGTTAAAGGAAAAGAATAAGGGATAGAGTTATAAGGGTAATAAATAGGTGAAGACCCCTGACATCCTCTTCTAGATAGAGATGACAAAGTCTTCATAGGATAAAGGAATGGCACTGTGCCAGTTTGGTACGGGTGCCAGGAGAGCTCGGGTGCTCTCTTTAAGCTACCTGGAATTATACATGCCCGTGGTATCCCCTCCACGGACCTCTCTTACTTTGATGGTTTCTCTAGGTCCGGGAATCTGTGGAACCGAGCCCGGGGAGGGTATTTGAGTGCCACCAGTGTCAGCTTCTTTGACGGCCGACACAGGGTCCTTCTTTACAAGCTCTACCACGATTCGTTGCAGTTCCTTGAGTTCATCAGCCAATTGAGATGTGGCAGAATCCTTACTCACTGCTCTGTCTGCGGCTGACTGACACAGAGTGGAAGCGGTCGTGGGGGGCATGATGCTCGCAGGTAAGAATGACTAGCTCAGGCGCGGGTTGCAAGGCCGCACCTTTGGGTTAGCTTCCGCTGTGGTCGGAAGGATCCGTCTCTTTACTGGCATTGGTAGTAGAGCCAAGCTGGGAGAAGAATGGGGACCCGGACTGGGATCTCTGGAATGGAGATCTGGGGCGTGCTCTGGCACTGACACTAAGGGAGGGTCATGCACTAATCTTTTATTTGGAATTTGCTCGTCGTTCGGGATGGAGAGAGCTTGGCACAGCTCAGTGCACCCAGGTGACACTGGCAGAGATTGTGAATCAAGAGTGGGATCTCCTGGAGGAAGATCTATTGGGGGACCTGGCACCGGTACTGGGGTGGGACCGGGCTCCATTATGGGTTCAGGAATCGATCTTGATGGAGGCAGCCATGGTACGTTGTATTCAGGTGGTACTGGCAGTGGAACGAATGCAGGCGTTTGAGCCTTACTCGTGTCTAATAAATGATTTGGGGGATTTGGACCCCAGGATTGCTGTAACTTAGATGGGGACTGGAAGTCCTGTCCCAGGAGGAGGTCATAACCTCCAGGAATGTACCTGGTGACAGCAAGGTTGCAGATTTTAGATCTATGAGGTCTTTTGATCCTCAACTTGACAGTAGGAAGTATCATCTTAAAGTGATTGATACCTTCAGTCGTGACGAGTTTACGTCTGTTAATGATAGCACCACAGGAAACTTTGTCTACCGTGATGAGGGACATTTGTGTGCCAGAATCATCAAATGCCTTGACCTGGCTGGGGGGCACCTACCTTTGGGAAGTGCCACATAAATGGGACCCTGGGCTGGAGGGCCTAAAGATGTTGGATCGGTGACTGCCAAGGCAAGGGTGGGTGTATTTGACTTATTATTATTATTATTAGGGCATTTTGCCCATTGGGCAGAGTGCAAGTGGGGCAATAAGTCTGGCTACAATCTTTACCTGGAACTGTCCCATAGGAGGGAGCAGGCCCTTTACCCTTCGTCCACGACTTAGTGTAGCTCTGGGTGTTGTCCCATTTGAGGACGTAGGGGGGGCTTCTGGCTGATTCTCAGCCTTCAAGCAGCACTGTTCAGTGGATGCCCTATTGTAAGAGAATAGGGCACACAGGTTTCTTATGGAGGAACCCATTCTTGTGAGGTTGCCGTGAGTTGGTCGAGGCAGGCAAGGAGGGATATAATTTCCGTCCAATTGAACTAAGATTGGGATGATGCGTATCCCATACGTCAGCCCAACAGCAGCACTTGACCACTGTCTTAGGTGCCTTATCACACAAATGAGTGATGAGAGCTGGCAGGGAATAAAATAAGAAGTCCTCGAGCTGGAAAAGTTCAAGGACATCTTCCACACTAGGGGCTTTCAGAGATTTTAGCCATCGTTTTAGGGCCTGGGTCTTTTTGAAGATCCACTCAGACCAGGTTTGGCCTGATTCCTTGGACATATTGCTCTACCTTTTCCTCCAACAGTCAGGAGTTATTTCAAAAGCTTTTACAATGGTTTGGCAGACAAGGTAAAGATTGCCTTGATCATCAGGGGGGAGAGTGTTGAATGCAATGGCACCCTTCCCTTCAAGGTGCTTTCCCAGCATCAGAGAAACTTCTTCAGTAGAGGGCTGATAGGTCATCAAGGCCTTTTAAATATGGTTGAGTCAGGCTTTAGGCTCGGCTTTGTCCTGTTTTCTTATGAGGGTGCCTACACTGCTGAGGGTTGAGGGAGGAGAGGTTGCTGATGTGCTGTGCCTGTCGTGAGCTGCCATTGCAAGCTGATGAGCTCTTTCTTTCTTCCTCTCCTGTCTTTCTGCCTCTTCTCATTTCTCGTGGGCTATTCTTTCTTTACCCTTCTCCTGCCTTTCTGCCTCTTCTCATTTCTTCTGGTCTATTCTTTCCTTCTCCTTCTCCTGCCTTTCCTTCTCTTCTCATTTCTCCTTGGCTATTCTTTCCTTCTCCTTCTCCTGACTTTCAGCCTCTCTTTCCGCCTTGGTATTGTCTACTCTCTCTTGGACCCATTTCCTCAGGGCTTGTCCTGAAAATCCCATGTCTGTTCCAGCGGACATGTAGAACTTGAAGTCCTCATTTTGCTGGGCTCTGGATGTCTAAAAAGACTCAGTTGTCTGAAAAGACTTAAAATTCAGGTGTCTGGAAGACTCAATTGTTCAGAATTAACAAAAATTAATATGTCTGGATAAGACAAATTCAGTGTGTCTGAAATACTCAAATGTTCACAATGAACGAAAATCAATGTCTGAATAAGACAAATTTCAGGATGTCTGAAGAGGTTCAGTAAAAAATTAACGTCTGAATAAGACAAATTTCAGGGTGTCTGAAACACTCAGTTGTTCAGAACAAATGAAAATTACTGTCTGAATAAAACAAATTTCAGGGTGTCTGAAAAGTCTTAAAATTTAATGTCTGAATAAGACAAATTTCAGGGTGTCTGAATCACTTAATTGTTTAGAATGAACGAAAATATATATGTCCAAATAAGACAAACTTCAGGGTGTCTGAAAAGACTGTTAAAATTTAATGTCTGAATAAGACAAATCTCAGGGTATCTGAAAAGACTGTTAGAATTTAATATGTCTGAATATGAAAAATCTCAAGTTGTCTGAAAAGACTCTCAGTTAAAATTATTGTCTGAATAAGACACATCTCAGAGTGTCTGAAAAGACTGTTAAAAATTAATATGTCTGAATTGACTTAGTGGTTCTTAATGAATGAAAATTTAGCCCAAGCTACCATAAACCTTTATGTATACTTTATTTTGTGGAGAGACGCTGCAGAACTCATAAAAAAAAGGATTACGGTGTTATACACTTATGGTGTGTAGAGAAATTTTCCTTGCGCTGTCAAATAATTTTAAATGTGGCGTAATGAAAACAGTGCATCTATCCTATCAAGTATTAAAATCTTCAATGCACGAGGGTAAGACAAAAATTCTTAATCTTATAACATGTGCGTGGGAAGGAAAGAGATTGTTATTCTCCATTATCAGAAGATACCTTAGCTTGCACGTGACTAATAATAGTACTCAAGTGTTTACTTCTGGTCTCGTGACATCTGCCGACAAATGAATGAGTCAGGCATGTGGGGGGCGTCTTGACTGCGTGTCTGGCTTTTTACCTGCTTACCCTTTTTCCCATGCTCGGGGCCCCTGCAGTAATGAATGAACAAGGAAATTCTCCATGATATATTCGTCAATAAATAAATTTACATGAATACTACGAGCTCACCGAGGAATATTCTACTCAGTTAGAGAATAAAAGGTTTATTACTTTCAAAAATGCAGCAAGGTGCATGGACATATGGGTAAATTTTAGCAAGCGAAAGAAAGGTATTTATATATGAGCGCTGTGCGTGTGGTTTTTATAACAATGGAATTTCTAATGGAACTCACAAATCAAAGATGGTGGATGGTTAGGGATGGGCCCATGTGGCTTAGAATTTAAGATTCCGTGTCGGAATCCGCTATTCTCTCGTCTTGAGAGTGGAAATTTAGATTCCTAAATACTTCCTAGCTTTTCCCATCGATCAAGCAAGGGAGCATGTGAGAGAGAGAGAGAGAGAGAGAGCATAAATCCAGCGATGCGAAAATATCTGGAGTCAAAGCCTTGGCGGTCCCCTACAGTGTGCCTATCTGGGAATTCAGGACTTTCAAATAGTCTTTATCATGTGGGCGAAGGAATAGGGGCTCTATTCTTTTTATTAACTCTTCGACTGAGTTGCTCCGTAGCTTCCTATTCTTAAAACATGCAGCTAACATGTGATAGCACAAAAATCTTGTGGAATTGTTAATATGCTCTCTCTTCTCATGAACTTATTTGGCATGTACATAGTCTGTCAATTACCTAACACTGATTGCAGTCACTTTTCGTACTTAGCATAAACATAAATAAAATATTTCGACACATACTTGCGCTGTGGAACTGGCTCTTCTCATGGCTTAAAATAGAGGAGGTATGGTATCAGTGTCATCTCTAATTATGCAGACCAGCTAGCAGTAGCCATTCCACTGATATATTGCAAAGCAATTGCATACCCGGCAAGGTACGCCAGTTGCTATGAAAGTCCGAGGGATACTTACATGATTCTGGGTGGCAATGGATGAACTCAGGAAGTTCCTTTTATTTATTACACATCTGACTCAATGTTAGGGCAATTTGTAGACAAACAAGGGAAATCTATGGCTTAAGGCCTTCTTAAACTCAAGGGTTCTCTTAACTAATTGTTTTTACATAAACACAGATCACAAGAATGACGAAATACTGGGCAGGTAATAACAAGGGCCTGCTAAAATAATGAATCCTACACAGAATAAAGATTCTATGACGACGATGTCTTCATACGGGAAACATCGCAGTGTAGTAGAAGGGGGGCTGCACATGGATAGGGCCGAGAAATTCCACAGTTGAGGCCTATCTGCAAAATGCACGATGGTTACTTGCAATAATGATAAGATGTTCAAAAGGGGACTGGGGGATTGCACAGATACTGCCAAATAACTCAGTTCACAGCTAAATGCATAATTACATTAACACTGAATGCTCGAACACAAATTCTTGAAGGTGATCACACAATGGAAAATAAATGGAAAATCATGCAGCTAAATAGCAGGAATCGTGAATGACTAAGAAACCTTATTCCGGTACATTACCTTTGTCAAGATGACGGTGTCTTCATTTAATAGGGCGCTGGCGATGGCGGAGGGAATTAAAATGCCACTACAAAGTAGACTGGTTCGAGCCTCAGAGTCGAACACGTGGAAGGTTCAAGGGACAGGCAAGGTTAAGGACATCTGTCCTTGGTGGCGCTCTGAGCGATTCTCTCTCCCGATTTCTGTTGCATCGTCTATAAATAACCTTCAGAGATTACGCCATCTGTGTCTGGTAGGTGGCCCAAAGGTCAGTCCTAGTCACGTTTTCTATAATGACCACATGGCATCAATTAACCCTCGTGGAAGGTTCAGGGAATGGGGGGCTCCAACTTTCTCTTTTTTTGGCCCCTCCTTAGCCTGTTGTCTGACGCCATCGAAGAAGGCATCTTCAAAGGTCACCTGGAATAAGGCCTTAAGTCAGTCGTTTTGAACAGAGAGAGGGGTTAGGTTTAACCAGTTTGGGGAATAAAGTAGAGAGATTATGAAGGGGCGAGAGGAAACCCACAGTTCTAGTAATTAAAGCAATTAGAATTAATTTTATTTCTTTCTCAATTACGCTACAGATGCAAAAACGGACACAGGTGGTTTAAAGAGAGGCTCTATTAATTGCAATAAATATATATATATATATATATATATATATATATATATATATATATATATATATATATATATATATATATATATATATATATATATATATATATATATATATATATATATATATATATATATATATATATATATATATATATATATATATATATATATATATATATATATATATATATATATACATATATATATATATATATATATATATATATATATATATATATATATATATATATATATATATATATATATATATATATATATATATATATATATATATATATATATATATATATATATATATATATATATATATATATATATATATATATATATATATATATATATATATATATATATATATATATATATATATATATATATATATATATATATAT
>NC_089796.1:31181454-31191454 GCF_040412425.1 Macrobrachium rosenbergii | reverse complement strand
GCCCACCAGAAGAGTTTATGTCCAAATCTTATTATATTACCAAGCTCTTGTTCTAGTTACTTGGAGTTATCTCCAATTCTCACATATATAATTCACTAGATTTAGTTGATAAATTAAACAAAATAATTTTTTACCCCACTCATAGATTTGTTAGTTTTGATGTTTATTCTCTTTTTACTAAAGTCCCTATAGATTCTATTTTAGTGTACCTTAGTAATGAGCTAATCCATCATGAATTACCTCTACCTGTAAGTTATATTATTTCGCTCACTAGGTTGTGCATTTGCGATTGTAAGTTTATATTTAATGGTTAATTCTACCAACAAATATTTGATATGGCAATGGGCAACCCTTTATCCCCACTCCTCTCAAACTTGTATATGGAATTTTTTGAACAACAATATTTACCAAATATCATTTATGCTCCTTGAAAGTGGTATAGATATGTTGACAATATTTTAGCTGTTATGCATGCTGGTATTCATGTAAATGTGGTTTATCTTTCTCCCGACTTCTTCCATAACCAAAATCATAAATTTCAGTTGACAACCTACCTTTAAAGTTAACACCGGCATCCCTGTTCCTCAAAGTGAACCTCTCTCTCTCTCATGTCATAGTTGAAATTAGATCAATGCTAGATGAAACTCATGTTCTACCAAAATACAGTTTTTATTCCCAAACCTAACATGACAAAACAAAAGCAAAATTAAAGAAGATAAGGTCAAAGGCTCTCCTTAACTTTGGGCAAAAAAATAAATGAAAAATCAAACCCTCGGACTGGTAAATACATTATGACACCAATCAATTACATTTCCCAAAACTAATGTCAAAGCCTGTCATGGCCGAAGTCATAACTATATGTCATAAATTCTCTTAACATGTGACCATTAACAAGTCCATTTGAAATAAAAGGTCACCTTTAAAATAAAGCACAAAGACATATAAATGCATTAATGGGAGAATTCCCATGTTACCAAGATCACCCAACACATCCCGAAGGTTATACATGGTAAATATCGAAGACAATAAAGAGAAAAAATATTCAGTAATAAAATGTCAATGAAACTAACAGAGTACACAACTTAATGTCCAATCGGACATTTTAAACAAATATATCACTTCTCACCTTTACTGGCAAAAGTCTAGGGCCCTCACCAGGCAACACATTCACTAGTTCAAGTTACTGCTCGAATCACTCATCTGTACTCGAAATTTGAATATATTACCACTCAGTGACCCCTTTTTGAGTGAAGTTACGCACACATTCATAATTCTAGAAAATTCTCCCGTCATTCCCTCGTGACATGGAGATCTTGTGACACGACACAGGTCAATAGGGAAAATACTCGGGTCTACGCGAGGCACCCAGATTTCCAAGACCCAAATTCCTTTCGCTCATTGCGAGAACTACAGTTTACAAACAGCCTTGACACAAGCGTTCATCTCGCCCTAATATTTCTTAAACATGCTTGGCACTGCTGCACATTCCATCAAGGGTCATATGACATACATTTCAATGCTCCATAACAATATACTATTTATTCTATAGGAACTGTCAACATAGCTCGGCCACCATTGTTGTACTCCTGGCATGACCAAGACTTGGCACGAGCAAGGAAATATAATTATTCAGCCACACCATGTGTCACTGCCATGAAATCTCTGGTACAGGCTTCTGTTTCACGTAACGCTTGCACCCATATTTGATGCATATGGCCGCCCACATCACGATAATTAATATGGCCAGCAAAGTCCTAATGCCAGGAAGAGCGTAGTGTTTGGGAAAGATGAACTCATCCTCCCCAACCTCAGCGAGTGGAGTAGTTGTAATCACCTCCTTACCTGGTGGAACCTGAGATCACGCTGTGTTTTCCGTGTAAGTGCTTCACAAATAACTTGGTCATTGAATTGTAGATTCGTCTGCTTAACACCAGGAACCATTCTGAGACAACTCAGCAAGAGCCATCAAAGAGCTGTGATCCTTGTTGTAATAACTAATTGGTAGCATCATCACAAATGGTGGAGATCATGCATCTGGTGCAGTAGACCACTGTAACCGTTTTTGTAGAAGTCACGTGATAAGTGCAGGGGAACTTGCTAAAGTCACAATGTAAAGGAGTCTCGTCATGAGGAAGTTCTAATTTGCCCCCATTATGCCTACGTTCCTTAGAACAAAAGTCCTACAATCACAAATGTATCTATCATGAACTAATACACACCCTTCCTCATAGTCAACTGCCGAGGATTGAAACTCCTCCCCTAGAATATACATAGTCTCTATCCTGTTCCATGTACTGAACCATTAAAAGTACTAGGAAATGATTTCAAGATATAACTATGAAAAGGCTTCTTATCGCTAATGGGCACTTCAACAATTAACCCCCTATCAGATAAATACACCTTCAGAAGCCCATAATTCCTCTACAAGTGCTCCACAGTAAACCAAACTGGAAAAGAAAACGCAAAAAAAGACATATCAGCACACAAACTCCCCTTTAGAATTATGCTGTCCTCTTGATCTTAGATATGTGTGTTAACCTGGTCAACCCTGTATTGTCATCCAGAACAACAAACCTATTCCCTTTTTTTCTCTCAATAACTCTAAACGAACCTTCAAATTTGGGTCCAAATTTATAATTCAACTGGTTCCTAACGTTAACCCTCAAGAACACATTATCCACCACTGCAATGTACATCAGCTGATTTTCCATTACTTCTCTCAACCATCTCTCATGTCTTTGACTCGAGATTACCGTTGAGATGTGTGTCTCTCTCTTTTGCCATAGAGATCAATGGCCTAACCGTATCATCCCCACGAGAATGTACAGGCAACAAATCAAATGCACCTCATGCCGGGCAACCAAACAATGCCTCAAATGGAGACATCTGAATGGGCTCACTAACCATAGTGTTAATGCTATGGCGGACCATATCTATATATCAGTCCCAATGTATATCATTGCAACCCACAGTGGTTCTAAGAGCCTCAACCCTTTCCTATTAGCTCGTTCACATAACCCATTAACTTCTGGTCTATACAGAAGGATCGTCACTTTCTGTATCCCCATAAGTTCCACCAAACATTCTAAAGTCTAATTCACAAATTCCCTACCATTATCTGTAATCAGTACCTCAGGCACTCCATAACGACAAACAACCCATTGAAAAATGCAACAGCCACTTCTGCTGTTTTATGCTCTAGTGGAAAAATTTCCACCACCCTCGTCAGTTCATCTACCACTATTAATAAATACCTATAGCCATACCCGGATTCACAAAAATTCTTTGAAATGGTCTACTAGGGATAGGAAAAGGACCCCTTGTTGGTTTACATGCAGGACACCACTTTAAAACAACAAACACATTCTTCCAGAAATAACCCTTGTTGGTTTACAGTGCATTACAAACAGACTTTTGACACCACTTCTCATCAAAACTCTAACTAACAGATTACCCTCTAACTCCAGACCTGAAGACAACACATTCTTCCAGATATATTTATTACATATTTCAGGAAACATCTTCTCAGTCCCTAAATGTGGACTACCAAACTTACAGTGCACTATTTCCAAAACTACTGGAATCAAGACTTTTGGGATTACAATCTGTGTCATATCTCCTGTATTCTCATCACTAATGTGAGAGGTAACAAAAAATCTTAATCTATATTTTAACTTTCTAACTAACAGATTACCCTCTAACTCCAGACCTGAAAAGGCAATGAACTTATAACCCTAACCCTTCCTAATCAAAAGGAATCCCTCTGCTAAGACCTTCTTCTCATCTTGTCACCAAACCCACCTGTAACAAAAAACCATGGTTACGCATTAAAACTTCTAAGGAGAAAGATCAGGCATTATTAAAAAAGATCCTAATCAATTTACCTCTGAGGAATACCTTTGCAAAAAGTCCTGCTAAGATCAACTTGTAAAAATCCTTGCATAAGATCAATCAGATAGATATTCCTACGCCTATTTCTATAAACAGGTCTGGCAAGTCAATCTTGTTTCTTCAGCTCTAAAGTCCAGGCTAATGGATCCCATCTTTCTTTGGCACTGCCAACAATGGAAAATTAAAATCATGAACTAGGCCTAATTATACCTTCCTCTTCCCACTTATTAACTGCTTGCTCAAACTGCTCTCTAATCTTAATGGGTATCCTAACAAAACCAAGGTGCACCTTGTGTTCAACCCTCTGCGACATTATCAAAAATCTAAAACCTCACCTAAATCTCTATACTCTTTATAATCAGCATTAGCAAATGGTGCAAAACCCTATCAAATTTGCATCATTTTTGATTCCCTATGATAGCAACCAGCTCCCTCATTCCAGTCTTCAAAATACATAACATAAGTATTCCTCTGGTATCTTTGAATCATTACAGTCAAAATCCCTAACACCTTGTACATTCAAAACTGTACTCACCCCTTTAGTTCTCTTATACATTTTACAAAGATCAGACCAGTTATACTGATTCTAAAACAAATCATCCAGCAAAACACCTTTATATAAAATATTCAACCTTTTGGCTCAATATGATCTGTTTAATATCACCTTGAACTGGTTATTTACAACTTATTCCCAAAATTAACATGACAAAACAAAAGCAAAATTAAAGAAGAGAAGGCCAAAGACTGTCCTTAACTTCTGGCAAAAAAGTAAATGAAAAATCAAACTCTCGGACTAGTAAATACTTTTTCACACCAATCAATTACATTTCCCAAAACTAATGTCACCAGGCAGCATATTCATCAATCCAATAAACTGACAGAGGCCCCTCTCTGGATCATCTTCAAAAGTGTCAGGACAAGAAAAATTCATTATCCCTTTTCCTTTTTGTTGAAGTCTTCCAAAAATTCTGCTGATCCCTATCACTAACCCCTGGGAGGTTTTCTATGTCTTACATCAAGGCTAGACCCAAATCACTGTCATCTGTAAATCAAACTCTCGATTAAATACTTTTTCACACCAATCATATTACCCCAGGCAATGACCCATCTGTAATCAAGATTCTCAATTTTCGAGCACATTTATGCACACACTCATAATTCTAGAACATTCTCCCTCCATTCCCTCGTGATGTGGAGATCCTGTGACACGATACAGGTCAACAGGGTCAACACTCAGGCCTATGTGAGGTACGTAGATTTCAAGACCCAGATTCCTTTCCCTCATAGTGAGAACTACTGTTTACAAACAGCCTGGTATACGCGGATACAAGTGCTCATCCCACCCCAATATTTCTTAAACATGCTTGGCACTGTCGCACATTACATTAAGGGTTATATAACATACATTTCAATGCTCCATAACTGTATACTATTTATTCTATAGGAGCTGTCAGCAAATGTTTTACTCTCTAATTTGAATAACTAGATACCATCCATCGACTTTAATTTAGAATTAGAATAAGACAATTGCCTCCCTGTCTTAGATGTTTTAATACATAGAGAACCATTTCAATGTATATTCAGTACTTATAGGAAACCAACCAACAATTTGTGTCCATTTCTATTCAGGCCACCACTGTAATATCAAAATATTTCTTCTATGTTTTTGCAAGCATTGCACATTGTCAGTCCCCAGTATTTGGATCAAGAAATCGAATACATAAAAAAAAATAGGGACAGTTGTATGTTAGCTTTCACATAGACTAGATATTTGCTATAATAAAGCCCACAAAAAGTTTTATAGTGAAAGTAACATGGAGAAAGAAACCCCCAAGAACATTCTTAGATTGCCCTATTTTAGTGGTTTTGAAACCATAAAATCATTGTTGAAATCTTTTAATGTCCACCTGGTTTTTTCCTATAATAACACACTAAAAGGAATGTTGATAAAAAGTAGCCCTAAGGAAAGCAACAACATAATAATATAAAAAAAAGTTCCAAACTTGGACCGGTCTCCTTTTTATATCGGTCAATCCAGTAAGGATTTTGAAGTAAGAATTAAGCAACATAAATATTCTATCAAAACTGGGCAAACATCCAATGCAACATTTATTCATTTAAGTGAAAACTCTCACAGAATAAATTGAACTGAGAGTTCAGTGATTACCAGGTCACAAGATTTCTCTTCACAAAATCTTTTGGAATCTGCTATTATACAGCTAACTTCCAGCTGTAATTTCAACCTTAACCCTGGCATGTATTATTGGACCCCTGTTTTAGTAAAATGTTCAAGAATGACCTTAAAGATATAATCACTGACTTAATTACTAATTAGTTACCTTAAATATATTTTCTATCTATTCGTATGTTTAATATATTTTTTTAAATGTTCACTTTGCGAGAATTGTTATTGTTTACCAAAAGGAGAATAAATTGAGTAGTTGTACTTTCATAAGCATGTACTCAGCTTATTCATTCCACAGTCAGTTTTGGTGGTCAGTCTCTTCCCCTGTATAATCCTTTAATTTACTCTTCCCTGCTTCCGAGCCGTTGGGCCTAATCTTTTGTAAAACCTCTCAAACATTTACCATTGTTTTGGTAGATCCACCAATTTTTCAACTGCATTGGATTCCAGGTACATCTATTCTTTTGTAATCTCCATCTGCCAATTATATGAGCTTTCTTGTAAACTTATTTTTATATTTCTAATCATATCAGTCTGCTAAGTAAAGGATAGTAAGTCGAAAGGCCTAGCAACCACTCAGTGTTTCACTGTTCCCTTTGTGGTTATTGCTTTATTTACACATTCATCACGTTTCATATCTTCATGATTCACTTATACACAAACACACACACATATAGAAATATATAATATGTATATATATATATATATATATATATATATATATATATATATATATATATATATATATATATATATATATATATATATATATATAGTGTTGAATATTGGATGTAAAAATCACCAGAAACAAAAAAAAAAAAGCTTCAATGGCTTTAAGAAGTATGGCAGCATCTCATAATTTATTATTCTCGTTGATTTACCAACATCTTATACTCTGGTTTATTTATCTTTTTCATTCGTGTGTCTTTTCATATACAGAACCGCGAGCTATTATTTGTTTTCTTTTCCTTTCTGTTTTAGGCTGCGAGATGGAAGAAGTCTTCTTGGCTGAAACAGCTATCTTTGTGTTAAACGTAGCCTCAAGAATACTTGGGCAAAATGCAAATTCAGGGGAAATAGGTTAGTAAAATTTAATGCAGTCGAGAGGGAAAATTCAAGGTGGAAAGCTGTGATGTGCAGAATAGAGAATGTTTGTAATTATAATAAAACTATGGTATATAGGCAGACTTTGAGAGGCAAAATAAAACTTTATAAAACTGGACATAATATTTAAATTAGTTAAAATTTACTGCATAAAGTGACTTCTGGTCGAAAAAAATATATTTTAGAAAACTGAAATTATATGAAACAGTTACAATGATAGTAGGAAAATGTCACGATGGGGAAAAACATCTTGAGAAAACTTAAGAAAATGACAAAACCTCAAAAAATAAGAAAATGAACCCGACATAATGAAATAGTAAAGAATTGTTTAAAATTCTAAAGGAAATTCTCTTGAAGAATCTTGAGTCACAGATTCCGGCTTCTTTTCACAAGAAACTCAAGAATTTCATGATATTATGAAAGCGAAATTTTAGGAGTTTACGTAAGGATGGGAATGGAAACAATCTACCTCCCTTCAGCCACCGCTTCGTTTTCTCTCTTTTGGTGTCTGCTTCTATTATAAAATATTTGACTTGATCATTTTTTGCCATCTCGGATATTATGGAAATGAATATCTCTCACATTTATTTAAAAATAATGACGTAATCCCGCTCTCTCTTCCTCTCTTCAGGTCCTCCTAACAGAAAGTCACCATCACTGACTCACTCTCTCGTTCGGTCCCATGGGATGAGCGAGGGAAGGAATCGTGTGTATCTGATTACTTACAAACCCGGGATATGCCCTTGTTTAACCAAACAGTGAATGATTTAACTGGGTTTGCTTCGTGATGTAGGTTATAGCTAGGGACTCGAGAAAGACAGAAAGAATAGAGAGAATAGGAACACTTGTAATGAGTACTCCTTTAAATGGTATATGTCATCATATCATTACGAAGTACGAGAGTACCTCCAGGAGGTCATCCTCATTCATTCGAGGGAAACCGATTAGAATATAATCTCTCTCTCTCTCTCTCTCTCTCTCTCTCTCTCTCTCTCTCTCTCTCTCTCTCTCTCAATGCACAACCCCGTCTTCCCCTTCCCTACACCGCAAACCCCTCCTCTTCCCCCTCACCGCACCGCAAATCCCCCCTCTTCCCCTTCCCCACACCGCACACACCCTCTTCTCCTTCCCCACACTGCACCCCCCTCTCCCCTTCCTCACATCACACACCCCTCCTTTTCCCCTTCACCACACCGCACATTCCCCCTCTTTCCCTTCCCCACACCGCAAATCCCCTTCTTCCCCTTCACCACAGAGCACAACCACCCTCTTCCCCTTCCCCAAACTGCACAACCCTACTCTTCCCATTCCCCACACTGTACATCCCCCCCTCTCCCCATTCCCCACACAGCAAACCCCTCCTCTTCTCCTTCACCACACCGCACAACCCCTCTTCTTCTTCCTCACACTACATACCCCTCCTCTTTCCCTTCACCACACCGCAAATTCCCCTCTCCCCTTCCCCACACTGCACACCCCCACTTCCTTCACCACACCGAACATTGCCCCGCTCCACCTTCCCCGAACCACACAACCCCATATTCTCCTTCCCCACGCTGCACAATGCCCCCCCTCTTCCCTTTCCCACACCGCACACGCCTCCTCTTCCCCTTCACCACACCTCAAATCCCCCTCTCCCACTTCCCCACACTGCAAAACCAGCTCTTCCCCTTCCCCACACTGAACTACCTACCTCTCCCCTTCTTCACACCACACACCCCTCTTCTTCCCCTTCACCACCCCCTTCCCCACACCGCAAATCTCTCCTCTTCCCCATCCCCACACCACAAATCCTCTCTCACCATTCCCCACACAGCACAACACCACCTCTTCCCCATCCCCACACTGCATAACCCACCTCTACCCCTTCCCGCACTGCAATACCCACCTCTCCCCTTCCCCACACTGCACACCCCTCCTCTTCCTCTTCACCACCCCCTTCCCCACACTGCAAATCCCCTCTTCCCCTTCCCCACACAGCACAACCCCTTCTTTCCCTTCCCCACACTGCACAACCCCCTCTTCCCCTTCCCCACACTGCACAACCTCCTCTTCCCCTACCCTACACTGCACAAACTACCTCTCCCCTTCCCCACACTGCACAACCCCCTCTTCCCCTGCCCTACACTGCACAAACTATCTCTCCCCTTCCCCACATTGCACAACCCACCTCTCCCCGTTCCCGACGCCGCACACCCCTCCTCTTCCCCTTCACCACCCCCTTCCCCACACTGCAAATCCCTCCTCTTCCCCTTCAATACACCGCATATTCACCCTCTTCCTTCTCCACACCACAAATCCCCTCTTCCCCTTCCCCACACAGCACAACCACCCTCTTCCCCTTCCCCATACCGCAAAAGCACCTCCTCCCCTTTCCCACATTGCACAACCCCATTCTTCTCATTCACCACAATGCACATCCCCTTCCCCCTTCCCCACACCACACACCCATACTAATCCCCTTCACCACACCACACATCCCACTCTTCCCTTTCCCCACAGTGCACACCACCCTCTCTCCGTTCCCCAAACCGCACACCCCTCCTCTTCCCCTTCCCTACACCAGAAATCCCTAGTCTTCCCCTTCACCACACCCACATTCCCCTCTTCCCCTTCCCCACATCGCAATCCCACTCTTCCTCTTCCCCACATAGCACAACACCCTTCTTCCCCTTCCCCAAACTGCACAATCCACTATTCTCCTTCCCCACACTACACAACCCCCTCTTCCCCTTCCCCACACCGCACATCCCCTCTTCCCTTCCTCAAATGGCACACCCCTCCTCTTCCCCTTCCCCACACCGCAAATCCCCCTCTTCC